>NC_140954.1:44138224-44173224 GCF_014529385.1 Adiantum capillus-veneris
AAGCTGCTGATTTTGACCAATCTTTATTTAATGCGTTCTCACTAATTATAGTAGTTGTTTGCCTTTAATATTTATTTTGTGTGCCCTTGCTATTTATTAACCTTGAGTCACACGTGATAGGGAGGCGGTTTGCAGAAAGCTAGGAGCTTTGCCCATGCATGAAATAGAGTAGTGCTAGCTAGTTATTATTCTATCGTCCTGCTTTTTATAAGCACTATGATAAATCATAGCCCAAAAGTACCAATATAGTGCTATTTAGAACTTTTTTGGTACAATTTGACTTGTTTTGGTATTGTTTTGTTACATATTTGGTACTATGTTATTTTTGTTTTGAAATACCCCAATTTTGTGCTTTGCACTCATATTGTTCATCGGTTTACACTTTGCTCTTCGCTTCGAGAGATTTTCACAAGTTTTAGTGAAAAAGATTCAAATTTTGACCCAAAAAACAGGAGAATATCAAGTTTTTCTTATTTTCACCGGCTAGGATTGAGCCAATCATAAGTGATCATATGTTTGTCTTCTAAGAGGTAGCGATTGTTTATATCAGGTAATTGTAAATGACTATTTTTTTGTCTAAGAGGTTTGCCTTATGAATCAGTTGTTTCATGGAATCATATGTTTATAATTGATTATTATGTAAGGGGCTACTAATTCTGGCAATGCTCGAAGATGTTTAGAAAATGTTAGAATGACCTTGTGACTACCATGGTGAGTAACACGATGCCATGGTACATAACGCCATGATGATGAACAATACCCAATTTTGTGGTTGGCACCCATATTATGCATCCGTTTACACTTTGCTCTTTGCTTCGAGAGATTTTCACAAGTTTTAGTGGAAAAGCTTCAAATTTTGACCCAAAAAACAAGAAAATTTCAAGTTTTCCTTATTTTCATGAGCTAGGATTGAGCCAATCGTAAGTGATCATATATTTGTCTTCTAAGAGGTTGCGAATGTTTATATCAGTTAATCATAAATGACTATCTTTTTGTCTAAGAGGTTTGCCTTATGAATCAATTGTTTCATGGAATCTGTTTATAATTGATTATTATGTAAGGGGCTACTAATTTTGGCAATGCTCGGAGATGTCTAGAAAATGTTAGAATGACCTTGTGACTACCATGGTGAGTAAAACGATGCCATGGTACATAATGTTGTCAGGCATTTTTTGGATGAAGATAAAGTCACTGATCCATGCTAAAAAGCTTGCTCACTAGCCTCAAGTACATAAATGTACATAATGCTTTGAGTTTTCAAAGTGCTCTTGTAAAATTTATGTATAAAGGCTTGGCTCTGCTTAGTCATTTTCAAGAGTTTTGGGTTGGTCACACTTCTAAAAGGTGGTTTTCAACGAGTATTTTTAGTCATGCTTGATAGCCGGTGAATCGAACTCATACATAATGAGTTACATGCATTTGAAGTGAGTGGTTCCTTACTTAGAAAGTGGGTGCGGATGAAAAGCAAGTGGGCTGATTTGATACATTTAATTAGAAAATATGTGGCCGAGCATTTTTGGAAATAGCCGAAGTGATAAGCTCCGAGCCGGGCTTTACAGCGTCGCATTCGGTGCTCAGAATCACCCGCCACGCCTCCGTCAAAATTGCTCGGTGTGGGGAGCAAAACAGGAAATTTATGTGCTTAAGTGGGGAGGTGGGATGATGGTGCCAAGTGGCAATGGGGTAATCCCACATGGGGGGGAGCAAGTGGAAATTGGAGGGTATAAGGTAGGAATTGGGCACCCCTTAAGGTTGTATCAAAGGGGCAAATGGAGCTTCTTTGCCTTGCTAATGGGGGCTCGTGGGTGTTGGAGGGAGAGAGGGTGCTCATTCTCAGTTCCCACCAGTTGGCCAAGCACCTGGGGTTATTTTTGGTCCACCGGACACTCCCTTCTCCACTTTCCTTGGTCAAAAGGTGGCCGACATGCCATAATTTTCTACCCAAATTAAGCCCAAAATGGACCAATTAAAAGGTGACCAAAGAGATAACCATGTCGGCTAAGAGGGGAGAGAAAATTCATTGGGATAAGAGCCAAAAAAAATTCCCTTTTAATAGCTGCAATTCCCAGCACACCCTTTTTGGCTTACAGATACTAGCTTTTTTGGACTTTTGAGAGGTACCCCAACTTCAAAAGCTTGTAACTCTTTCATCTGTGGTCAGAATCAAGCATATGGACACACTACAGAGGTCTACATGACACAATCTTCATCTCTAAGGTCTTGGTTTTTTGCAATTTTTATCGTGGTTTGGGTTAGGACTGTTTCTTGCCCGATTTTACAAGTGTTTGACATAGGTGTTTTCTGTAGATCTATGGTGTTTATTTCCGACGGTGTGGTGTGTGCAAGGATATAGAGGTTCTTGTTTTCCTTCTTGTTTGCACGCTAACATCATTTTGGTGCCCCCACGGAGGAGAAAGTCCTCCTATGCTCCAATTCATGTGAAATATGTCTATTCTGTAGATAGAGAATGTAAAAGGGATGTGGGTCCTTATGGACAACTGCCTATGTATGTGCAAATTGTGGACAACACTTAAGGTGGTCGTATAATTGGATTGCAGCCTTTGGAGGGTCATGAGGTTTTGTGAAGCCAAGCACTGGGGGCCGGGTTACCCAGTGTGAGGTGGATTAGGTACTGGAGCGATCCATCGACATCCCTTGAGCTTTTAACGTCACATGTAAGTGTTTTTGTGGCAATCAAACATGGCAAACGAGTTCCCTAAGTTTCATAGATTGCCTAATGAAAATTCGTAGATGTTTATTGAAAAGTTGAAAGTCAATTGCTTACTGCACAATATACTAGACCAAGCTATATTGTTGCGGCTGCTGCAATATAGTTTACAGGATGAGACAAAAGTTTGGTTACACAATTTTGAGGAGTTGATCAGGAACAAAATCCAGGGGTGGTTTTGGACTACAATCGTGTGAAGCAAGATTTATTGGGACAATACCGATCTATCGAAGTACCTGATGAATTTTGGCATGAAATTATGGGGTACACTCAGAGGGCTAATCAAAGTGTTGATGATTTTGTCATGCAGCTCACCCGTTTATGGGATAAATGGGCCCGGGCTTTGGGAAACGAGATCCCTCCATCCATGTTAAAGAAGGACCATTTTGTGGAAAACCTAAAAGAAAGTCTGAAGTTCAAAGTTGAGCTGAAAAGGCCCGCCACCTTTGAGGAGGCAGTTGCCATTGCCAGAGAGAAAGAATGGAAAGCTCCAAGGCTTAATGAATACGAGAGAGCGGTCCCTGAGCAAAATAATGGTAGCCAAAAGGAGGAGAATCAGGCAAAAGCTGGAGGCCAACCTGTTCAAAGAGCTGTTAATACCAAATAGTTGCAACAAAATATGCAAGACATGATGACCATGATGCAGGAGTTACGACTTAGTGTTGCTGGTGGTGGAGGTGGTCGTGGTCGTGGATGTGGTAGAGGGATGGATCAGTCATGTGGAGCTCATCCTAATGTTAATGCGGGTCGTGAACAAGGTGGTTTTGAGCCGCAGAGGAGGTTCATTCCTACTTGTTATAATTGTGGTGAGCTTGGTCACATCAGCAATTATTGTCCAAATCCAACAAGGATGGGAGGGGATATGGTTCCACTTCCTCAGCAGATTCCTAACAGAGATAATGATTATGCATTAGATATACGGGGAGATCAAAGTACTGGACAGGAAAATCAATCCTCAATCTCTGGTGGTCATGTGGGCATTGTGCAAGTCAAAAATAAAGAAGCAGATGTGTTGCGAGTAGGTTAAAGAGAGAGGTAAGGTTATGCAACAACAGGGCCTAGAAGAAAGAAAGGGAAGGAGAAGGAAGGTGAAGATGCGAAAGCCAAGAGAAAGAGGAAGCCTCAAGACAATTTGAAGTGGTAGATTTGCCTTTGGGAGAAGGCCAAATAGATTACAGTTTTAAGGAAAACCCAATAGGGAGGAAAGTATATTGTACTTTTGGACAGTTGATGAATATGGTGCCCAAACTTAAAAGGCAGTGGAAGTCATTAGTGAATCCAAAAAAAGAGCCAAAGCATGGACAAGTCAGAGTGTTGTCTGTGGGAGGGTTACCTGACATATGTGCTGTGTGGTGAACACTTGGCACAAAGGTGTGGGCATGGGAGAAACCTACATTGATGCCCGGGGCAATCACTTATCAAAAGACCCCTATATCACGTGCGTTCAAGAGGTAATTAATAATACCCCAATATACATACTATACTTACACTGTGAGCCTATTTAAAAAACTCCCACCCTCCTCTGTATGTATACATTTTTATACATTTTGGTCTTTTAATAATCCTCTCCGGTTAACTCACGTGATATCATACACATTCTAAAAAGTGACCGCCCCGGGCATTGATGGAGGTGCTCAAGTTTGTGTGATCACACAGTCATGTGTCGAGAGACTGGGTCTCATTACATGAGGAAGCTCTGGGTTTTGGATTCGACTAGCAAACCATGCTAAAGTGAAATGTTTGGGAATGATCAAGAATTTGGAAGTTGAAGTCTTTAACGTGAAGGTTATGGTGAACTTTCATGTTATGCCAGTTGGTTTGGGAGATTTTCCTCTCATTTTAGGACGACCTTGGTTGAGAGCTCTTGGTGCCGTGCAAGATTAGCGTAAGGGCACAATCAGTGTGCATGACAAGAAGGGTGAAAAGAGAGTGTTTGATATGACTACCAAACAACCTATGGCACTTGAAGATGTGAGTGAGAATGATGAGTTCGAAACTACCAGTGATGATAGTTTTGAAGACTCAGGAAGTAGCACTACTTCGAGTTCCAGTGATGAGGGTGAAGTGTTATTCTTGTTGTTGGATGAGGAGCATAGAAAAGTTAGTGAGGTGCTGCAATTGTCATGGAGTATAAATGCTTCAAGACATTTAGAGCAACTAGAAGAGTTGACGCAACGAAAATAGGAATTGCTAGTGAAGAAAGAGTTAATTGAAAAAATGATGAGTACTGATTTGACACAAGGAGAAAGAAGGGAGTACTTAGCAATGTGGACATGATTCCAAATCTGTTCATTACCTCATATCAAGAAATAAGGGGTTTTATTGGGGATCCTGTGAAGATCGAGCTAGTTGAAGGGGAAAAGCCAATATAACAAAAATTAAGAAGGATGGGTAAGGAACAGATGAATTCTTTAAAGGAAGAAGTGGATAATCTTTTGGATGCAGGGTTCATTATGCGAATGGATAATGTTGAATGGGTGAGGCCTGTAGTAGTCACCCCAAAGTTGATTACAAGCCACTAAATGCAGTGACCAAGAAAGATCCTTACCCTTTGACTTTTATTGATCAATTGTTAGATGTAGTGGCTGGTTTTAAAAGATACAATGTCTGTGACGGGTATTTAGGATACTTTCAGCTTATCCTTGCTCCTAAAGACCAGAAAAAGACTACTTTTATCACACCATGGGGTTGTTTCTGCTTTTGTTGCCTTCCTTTTGGGTTGACAAATGGGTCAGGGGCCTTTAAAAGAAAAGTAGATTGGGTCCTTACCCCGTTCCTTGCAAAGTTTTTCAAAGGGTCCATAGATGATTTATATGTATACCGTCCAAGGAAAGAGCATGTTGAAAAGCTGGAAATGACTTTTTCCAGGTATGATGAATGCGGGGATCAGCTCAATCCTAAAAAATGTCATTTGACACAACCACGGGTGAAGCTTCTTGGGCATGTTCTTTCAAAAAATGGGATTGAAGCAGATCGAGAGAAAGTGGAGGCTTTGTTGTTACTGTCATCTCCAAAAGATACCAGATAGTTTGACACTTTCACACAGAAAGTTAAATATTTGTCTCGCTTCATACCCTTGGCATCGCAGCTATTATATCCATTGCAGCAAATAGTCAAGAATGATCCCTTGGAATGGTCTCATGACTGTGACGAGATTTTTGATAGAGCTAAAGAGGTTTTGAGTACGTTACCTATTAGGCAAGCTCCTGACTGGGAAAAAAGAGTTTTATGTCAACCCATCAGTGGGAGATGATTCTATTGGAGCTATGTTATTGCAAAGGGGGAAGGAATCTCTCTATATGAAGTCTGTTCATTATGCTAGCAGAGTGAAGACTCCTCATGAAAGAGATTTTTTTTAAATTGTATTGGTGATGACCGGTATGGTTATGCTTGCAGAGGATTCAGACACTACTTGCTGCAAAAGTCATTCACTTTTCTCACCAGTATTTCATTGCTTCCTAAGCTGTGCAATAATTCAAATATATCAAAAACAGTGATGAAATGGGTTATTGAGCTTCAGGAGTTTCAGTTCACCTTTTTGGTGGAGGAAAGTACTCGGGCTACCTTAGCAATTCTTCTCACCTATAAGGATACTCAGGTTTTGGTCAAAGAAGAGGTGGTGCAGAAAAAAGAAGTCGAGTCTCTGTCATCTCTAATGCTTTATTGGTGTACTTTGATGGTTCTTATCGAAGAAGTCATGATGCTGCTTCAGGAGACATTGTCATTTATGATGCACAAGGGAAGCTTATGAGAAAGCAAGGATTGAAACTTGATGCAAAGAGTAACAATGAAGCAGAATACATGGCTCTTGAAGGTGGTTTGCATATTTGCTTACAATTGGGAATTAGACGCTTATTAATTAAAGGAGATGCTTTGTTGGTTGTGAAACAAGTGTTGGGAGTATGGAAGAATAAGAACCCTAAACTAAAGAATTTATGCTTCAAAGTGAAGGCGTTGCTCAAAAATCTTGAAGCATGGAGTTTGTAGCATATCAAAAGGTCTCTAAATGAAGAAGCTCATGATGTTGCCCGAGTGATGATCACTTGTGTGTTTGTGGTAAAGACAGATCCCCCTTTATATCATGGGAGGGAAATCTTATCAAAGGAAGTGTATTTTCTATTGACAAGTGTTCTACCTGAAGGTTTACTGTCTTCTAAAAAATATGCGTTCATAAGGAAAGCCAGGAAATACAAAATGCTTGATGATGTGCTTTACATGAAAGGAGGTGATTTGGTTTTTTGTCATGTGCCTTGGAAAGACGAAATTTACAAAACCCTGAAGAAAATCATGAGGGATCTTGTGGAGGCCATTTTGCTATGAAGATCATATTGCATAAGGTCTTGCAAGAAGGTTATATATGGACGAATATTTAACGGGATGTTAATCACTGGTGCAAGTCGTGTTTGCCTTGTCAGAGGATGGGAAAGAGAATTCTAAAGCGTGAATTGCAAAAGACAATTTTAGCTTTTGATGTGTTTGAGAAATGGGGTCTTGATGCCATTGGACCCTTACTTAAGACCAACAAAAGAACTGCTTACATTTTGACAGCAATGTATTATTTTTCGCGATGGGCAGAAGCCAAGGCTGTCAAACAAATTACTAGTAAAGAGATAGGAAAATTTGTTTATGAGTACATATGTTGCAAATTTAGTGTGCCACTAGAGCTACTTTCTGATAGAGGACCAGGATCTAGAGGAGAGCTGTTTGATTTCTTATGCAAAAAGCTCAATATACAGCATAGGTACAATTCTCCTTATTATCCACAATGCAATGGCCTTAACACTAGGTTGGTAATGGGACACTTTTATGTCCTGGGACACTTTTATGTCCTGTTAAGTGACCATTTTCCTTGAATTATGTCAAGAGTTTCAAAATGGATTTTGAGGTGCTATCTATCTAGAAAGTTGTCTCATGAGCTGAAAAAAACTCGACATTTCTTTGGAATATCAATTCCATCTTTAACCTTGTCCTTGCACAACATTTCACAACCTAAATTGTGTGAAAAAACGGGTCCTGTTTTTGGCTTTTTTCAACTTTTTGCAACTATACAACTCTAGAATTCACTTTTGTGAGGTCTATAATGCTAGAGAACTATCTTTAGTAGTCCTCTCAACATGTCCTGATGCTTCTAGGGAGAAATAAATATTAAAGTTGTAAGTTATGACCAAATTACAAAAATTGTCAAATCCTGTTTTTTAGCCAATTTTATCCCTTCTATGATTTTTTTGGTGGATTTCATGATATCCAAATGCATTTTTTATTTTCTATGTCGCATATTGTAACATAAAGCTAATATTCCTTGAGTTTTGGGGCACCTAATACCCTATTTTGCATAGTATACAACGATGGTTGATTTTTTCAATTATAGAAGAAAACGAAACATTCTAGTATATCAAGTATAGCTTTTTCAATATTGTTAGTTTCTTATGACAACTACATGCATTTTGTAGGTAGTAACCATATCTAGTCATAAGGATCAAATTTTGCTAGATATTGAATAGTTTCTATGGGATTCTACAACTCATAATGTTGAACCCAGTTTTTTCATGTTTGCTGTATTTAGCACTTCATCTTTTTCCCCAAGATTCCCCTTGGTAAGAGATGTATTATTCTTTTGACATGCTCCATGGCTCCTTATGAACATAAAGGACAATAGGGAACTAAGAAAACATGCATATATTATTTGTATTGAGCGTGGCTATAGAAACTTTGATGATAGGTTTGCAGAATGGTAAAAATTCAACTTTTTTGTACCTATTTATTTTGGCAAAACAAAAAATAGTGAGTGAGAAGCAATCATATGTTCTGATCACCAACCCATTGAAGTTAACTAGGGAATTTATCTCAAGTCCTACAAAAATCCCTAATCTTATTTTTATGCAACAAAACGTAAGAAATTACTGTTTTGATGAAAATGCACTGGTCCATCAACTTTGGAGGCTTGGTGTGACCAAAAGATGAGAATTTTTACAAGTTTCTTATTTTTTCCACGTGTAGTAGGCCTTGAACTATAACCTCATGAAAGGATTTTACAAAATGAGTGGATCTACTATGGTTTTGGAGGTTTTTTTCAAAACCCTGAAAGGACACTTTTATGTCCTGTTAGGTTACCAACCTAGTGTTAATGAAAGGTTCAATGGAGAGTTGGTAAAGATGTTGACAAAGATGACTTAGACACATGGAAAGACTTGGGATTCAGAGTTGCCTTGTCCATTATGGGCCTATAGAACTGCTACCAAAACGAGCACAGGGTTTCCCCCTTACCACTTGGTTTATGGCAAGGAAGCTTTATTGACAATTGAAGTGGAAATTCCTGCTCTCAAGTTGTTGTCATTGGAAGATGAGGAGCAAACAAATGCATGGCAAAAAAGGTTATTGGATTTAAAAAGCTTGCAATTGGATAGGGTTTTAGCTTTGATCTACTATGAGGAAGTGTCAAGGAAGGCGCAGCTAAAAGCCAATGAGTGCGTGGAGGATAAAAAATTTGAGAAGGGTGATTTGGTGTTGCGATACAATAGTAATTGGAAAATACCTTTCAAAAGAAATTTCAAATCAAATGGAAAGGTCTTTTTATTGTTATAAACAAATTTAAAAATGTCACTTATTTCCTTCGATAGTCAAAGTTTATTGCAGAGAGTATTCAAAAATTTGGTATGGATTAAACACATTCGGCCAACACACCTTGTCTTGTGAGTTCTACGGAGAACACTTCTGACAGTGGCGGTCAATTTGTCAAAAATCAACCTTATGCTAACTTGATTGGATGTCTTCAGTTTGTTGGCATGAACACTCACCCTGACATTTTGTTTGTTGCTAATTATCTTGGACAACATCTTGCACATCCTTCACTTAAGCATTGGTCTACAAAAAACTGTGTATTGAAATACTTAAAAGGCACTATAGATTTTGGTTTGGTATATCGATGACAGCTGACATTGAATTCTATGAAATCTCTTTCTCTTTTGGGTACACAGATACAGACTAGGCAAGCTCACCTTTTATTATGCGATCTACTAGTGGAAATTGCTTCGCTATAAATGGTTGTCTTGTTTGTTGGACCAACAAGAAACAATGATGTGTTGCAGTTTCTACGACTAAGTCAGAATATGTTGCGGCATCACTTGCAACTCGTGAGATAATCTGGCTTTGAAAAACTTCTCGCTGATATTGGTTACTCTCCTTTTTCTAGCACACCCTTGCGGTGTGACAACCAGAGTGCTATTAGTCTTGCAAAAGACTATGTTCAACATAATAAGTCAAAGCACATTGATGTCCATTATCATTATGTCAGGTATGAAGTACGCAGAGGCACCATAATTGTTGAACACTGTCCAAGTGACTAGATGATTGTAGACATTCTTACCAAAGGCCTCAACAAGTCACGTTTCATCCTCTTGCACTCGGAGCTTGAATTTGCTTTGGCCTCGCTCTTTGTAGATTAGCTTCCGTGCTATTGTGACATCTTTTTTATATATGACATTGTAATCCTATAGGTACCATGTACTATGCACAATCCACACTTGCACACTGTGATCTCTAAGTCACTCGTATATTTGTACATAGATACAAAATTCACTTTCACATCATCATCACTGGTTCATATTCTCACATTGTATAGGGGCTTGGGTTTTTCCCTTGAACTCCCCAAGGGTTTTTTCATCCAAAGCTAGAGAACTTTGTTTGAGTGGGGGTGTTGGAGCTATATATGGCTCACTCTATTCAACTTGGTCTCACCTATATATTTGTATCTTGTCCTCGATATGAACCAGTCTTTGGAGCGTACATGGTATGTCTCTTTTCTTGTCTCTCTCTTTCTCTCTACATCTCAAGAAAAGCTATTCTACCAATGCATTTACAATAGCTCAATTTTATATATATATATATATATATATATATATATATATATATATATATATATATATATATATATATATATATATATATATATATGGAGTTGTTAAAGACCCTCGAAAGCGCACATTGTAAAACAGAAGTGATGTAGTTCCTTTGAACAATATAAATCTGCATTTGAAGTATTTTAATATAATGGTGGGTGTATATAGAGCTGGGAGTTTTTCCCTTGAGCCCCCAAGGGTTTTTTCATCCACAAGTAGGGACCTTCATTTGAGTGGGGGAGTTAAGCTATATATATGGTATCTCTATATATAGCACCCTGGTCCCCTCTACATAAACTCATCTCGTGTGATCTGTTGACACACTTTGGGGTTTGCATATGATGGTGTCGTCTCTCTCTCTTCTCGTCTGCATGCACTCTCTCCCTCCAGTTCAACATTGACAATCCCTGAGCTACCTCACTCTCAATCTTGTGCACAATTCTCAATATCAATCGCACTCTCACTCTCACTCTTAATCACAATCTCAGTTCACCAATGACACTGGAACAATCTCCCTATCATTATGGGGACTGTCTTCCTGGACGAATAGATAGCCGAAAAGTGTCTTTTTTCTTTCTCCCCTAGTGTCTATAGCAAAGCAGCCCAAAATTAGGCTTAAAAAGAGGCGTCCTGCACACGAACACATAAGAGACACTAAAAAACATAATTTGCAAAATTAGAAACGTCCAGAAATTTTTGGCCATTTTCAACGACCCGTAGCTCCCAAAAGGTTCCAAATTTGATCGAGGCTGTCTCATACGATATAGTTAAGATTTTTGATACTTGTGTGATGAAAAAATTCCATATCCTACTTGGTTTGGCCGAAAATGTACCTGCAAGTTTTCAATTTCTATATAACAACGTAAAACAACATTTTCTCACTTTTTCCTAAATTTGCAAGCTGAAATGAGCATCAAAATGAAGGAATCTGAAAAAACTCAAAGAAAAAATATTTCTCCTCATATTAAGGATTGTATTTTCTACATGCAAAACTCTTTCAAATCTAACCTTAGCACCCTCAAAAATGGCTCCCAAGAGTTGTCCTGGGTCAAAATTTAGAACTTCACAGAAACGACTAAAATACAACCCTAGAGTGTGGAAAAACTTTAAAATGAACGAACTTTGTTCCAAACAAAATATATGGAAAAATATTTGAAAAATAAGTCCTATTACATTCTCCCTTTATTAAAACTAACTATGCCCTCAGAGTTGGAAGGAGGGGTATTCAACATGGAGAATATCTAAATCGACCCAGGAGGAATCTTCTATAGGATGCATATCCCACTTAACCAAAACTTATACAAGAGTTCTACTCCTAAGTGGCCTAACTCTACGATCAAGAATTGTTTTTGGTTATATTTTCAATGATCCATCATATTGAAGATTATGTCTCTCTTGTGAAATATGTAGAGGATTAGCAACATACTTCTTCAACAAACGTACATGGAAAACCGGATGTACTTTCACATGCCCAAGCAATTCAAGTTTATAAGCAAGTGACTGAACTCTCTCAAGACCTTAAAAGGACCAACAAACTTGGGAGACAATCACTTATCTTTACCAAGAATCGGATTAGTACCTTGGGATCAACCTTTAAGAAAACCAAATCTCCTACATCAAAGGACAATGACCTCCTATGCTTGTCAGAACACTTTTTACTTTTTTTGGGCTTCCTTAATGTGACTTCTAATCTTGAAAAGCTCTAGGTCCATCTTTTGAAGGATTTTCCTTGAGACCTCTACCTTGTTTTCAGGGTCCTAAAAATTTAAGGTAGTTGAACAATTACAAACATACATAGCTTCAAAAGGTGTCATTTGAATAGACACAAATGCCAAGAACTGTTATAGGAAAACTCAAACAAAGGCAAGTAGTCCACCAAATTTGTTAGTCTCTCACTCACATACATCCTAAGCATGTCTTTTAACACCCAATTTACCAATTGAGTTTCCCCATCTGTGTGAGGATGGAAAGCAGTACTCATTCTTAGTTCTATTCCTATGGCCTAGAAAATAACCTTCCAAAAGTTTGAGGTCAATTTAGAGTCATGGTTAGACACAATGTTTTTGGGCATACCATGCAACCAAAAAATCTGCTTAACAAACAATTTAGCAACATGCAAGGTAGTGTCAGTCTTCTTCATTGGAATAAATTGTGCCATTTTTGTCAATCTATCAACCACAATAAAAATAGTGTTAAAATTTCCTCTAGTTGTAGATAATGCAGTGATGAAATCCATTACTACAGGTTTCCACTTTTTACCACGAACATCTAGAGGCTATAACTCACCAGGTAACCGCTTTTGTTCAACCTTCACTTGTTGACATTTGTACGCATTCATGCACATACAACAAGATATCAACTCTCATACTCGGCCAAAAGAAAGAGCTCTTAATTTTAGCGTCCCTTATTTTTTTTCTATCAATATCAATGTTCTATTTTTATGTGTTTTAGCTTAAAATACATGGGCAAGCTTAAATTAAGTTGAAAAAGTTGTGGAGACTTAAAAAAGAAAGATTTTTATGAGTCGTGATCTAAAAGTTGCGGACAAAAATAGTGAGATAATCATTCTAAAGGGGAGGACAAAAATAGTGAGATAGTCATTCTAAAGGCATAACTAAAAATTATTTTGATTGTAGAGTTAGGTATCTCAGAAGTATAATTCTTCTTGGTGCATGTATGTTTGGAGTGCGGTTTAATGTGCTTTTGTTGATCATGATTTTGAGCGTGCAGTCACTTTGGTTACTGACATTGTATCCATTTTGCTGACAAAACTCTGGTGAAATTTTTCCATTAGTTTTATGTGCATCATTCGTGCGATCGATATTGCGATTGCTTGTGGCACTCAGGATCTGCTTGCAGTGTTTTCCCTTTTGGGTGGTGCACCACGAGCGTGTTTTGCTCTATATTTTTGGTCTTGAGCTATGAGTGCTCGGCCATTTGGAGCTTCTAGTTTTGACTCTTAGCTATAGATTGAGTCTAGTACTTCCACAAGTGTTGCCAATATTTGTAGTTGAGGACATCTTTTGTAGTGTTTTGGCTTGCATACAGGTTGCGACATAGTAGGTGTCTTGAGCTTTTGTTGTGTATATGCTTTTGTGGGATAGTGGCTGGAGTTTACTCCCCATAGTTTGTGATTGAACTTAGCTCTCACATTGACAGGTTTTGTCAATTTGGACACAGTTTGGTGTTCTTGTACCCACTCTCGCAGGAGTGAGGACTTGTGTATGCTACAATTTTCTGGCACATTGTTTATTCATTGACACGTTTTGGCAGCAATTTTTCACTCACATATGTATGTCATTTGTGGCACCATTGAGTGATACTCCGGCTACAGTAGTCTGGCTTTGTGTATGACTTTGTGAGGTAATTTTGGACGAGTACCTTCCCGGATTGGCCATTTGGGCATTTGTTGTTCTCTCCATTGCGAAGTACTATTGAGTTTCTTGCTCTAGTTCAGGGGAGACTCTGCCGAAATTTTACAAAAAATGTATGCCTATTATAGAGGCTAGTGAGCTTGATTTTTTGCTCACCTTCTTTGCTTGAGATAGTTGTTTTCTCTTGGGTGGGAGAGTTTTGTGATCTTGAGCTTTGTTTTCCATATTTTTGGCATGGATATGGAGACGCTTTAGGTTAGAGGTGGTTCTTGTTCATGACCACGACTGGTTGGTTGGCACTATGGCCACGATGGGCATATTAGGCATCGTTGCTTCAGGCGTATGAGGCAGCAGAAGAGGCATATGTGTGGTGCTACTACGAGGACATATGCTAGAGAGTATGCATGTGATGGACATGTCACTTTTGAGTCTAGCTTGCCTTCAGACTACTTTGTGTCTTGGGATAGCACATTGTCTAGGGGTTTTCTACTAGACGAGCATGCAGTCTTTCATGTGATACCATGTCGTGATTTGTTTTGCTCTTTCTCTGGTGGGAGACTTAGTTGTGTGCAGTTTGCTGATGGTTCATCATATGACATAGAGGGTGTTGGAGATATATGTATGTCTTTACCTCGTGGTGCATTGCTTACGCTACAAGATGTACGTTATGTAACATGACTAATCCAGAGTCTCATTTGAGTGCGTCAGCTATCTGCAGAGTAGTGGATATTGTATACTGCTTAGAGAGCGGTCATTTTAGATGCATAGGGGATCACTGATGATAGCTAGAGGTACTAGGAGTGTTATGGTATACCCTTTGCATATTTTTGACACACGAGGCGGTGTAGTCTCTTTGTATTTGCAGTCATGCTTAGAGGGAGAGACAAGGCATGTCTCTTTTGCAAATGTGCTGCATGGAGAGCAGGTTGTGCATTTGTCTTGTGATGACGTTCACGCTGTCAAAACTTAGGCGGTCTTGCCAAGAAGGCACCGGGCCTCTTGCTGTGAGAGTTTGTGAGGAAGCTCAAGGGTTATGAGAAAGAGCTAAGATGTAGATAACATAGCTTCTAGAGCTAAAGAAGAAATGTAGCCAAAGAAGCCCTCACTTTTCCTTACAAACACACACGTGATGGAGAGAACTCATGAAAGATAGTCAAAACAAAACAAAAATGAAAACATCGAGATTACGATCATATCGTATCATGGGTAGGATAAAAGGGTTAATGGATGAGTTAATGATATTTAATCTTTGTTGTCCAAATAAGTTGCGGATTGCTCTTTGGAACTGTAGCTTTGTGCTTACTATAATGTATATGTTTTGTCTAGCGATTGGGATTAGTTGTGAGTACAAATCCTCTTGATTCATAATAAAATAACCACATTCACATAAAAAGAGAAGTCATAGTCAATAATAGGTAGTATGATGGGATCTGGTGAGATAAGTATTTCGTTGAGCCTTTCAGGACCAAATAGAAACACTATGCGTTGCTGAAAGTGAATCTTTCGACTAATCCAAATGTTGACCCTAATAGATTGCACTGAATGGAATTGAAAGAAATTACCTCTATGTGGATTATGGTTATTCATCAATGATATACTTAGTATGTTCAAAGATAAAGGTGTGAAAGAAGTGAAAGGAGAAGAAGAAGAGAGTTTCTCTCCCAAGCCCTGTTGTTGCCCTTAGGCAATAAGGATACTGCGGGGAGAGAAGTACCTGTAGCAAGGAGATTCTAGAGTTTGTGGAAGAGAATGAGAACCTTAAGAGAGAGAGATGCTTGTGGAAGATGAAGATATGGTTACTAAACTTGTGCTCATAATTGTTTCCTGCAAGAAGGTTGTACTCATTACATTGACAAGGTTGCTGCTTGAATACCTTTCAATGAACAATTAGGACACAACAAGAGAGATCAAAGGAGGAGTAAGATAGAATTAGAGATAGATCTAAGTGTGGTGGTGGTATTAAAGTTAGATAATGAGAGATAGAGATAGAGTTAGAGACAAGTATTGGACTAGATATGCAAATTAAAGTAAAACTAGCAACATATATCTTACATGAGAGAAATCGCCACCACCTTAATAAAGAGAGAAGATGAGGCAAGACTTTAGCCTTTCTTCAAGAGAAAGTGTGGCACTAAGATGAGTGTGTCACTATGGAATTGAGCTATTCTCACTCACTCATAACTTGCCCCAGTGAAGAGAAGGTTGCCCTTTTTATAGGTGAGGGAGCCATGTTTTACATAATCACTTGATTAGGCTAAAGAGTTAGCCCAAATCAAATGTTCTTTGGATATTTCTTAAAATGGGCTATATTAGGACTCAAAATATCATGAAATTCAGCATTTTTGGTCGTTGAGGCTCCATGTGGGTGCATGATGTATGTGGGCCCCACCTAGGCATCTTCTGTGTGGCTCCAGCAGGGGGTCCCAACTTGTGTGTCTTGTCCTTCAAGGTATCTTTGAGGTTTCACATTCACATGCTTATGTCTTTTATCCCTCCAACATACAGTGAGATTTGGGAGCTCCACCCACATCCTATATACTCTCTCTCTCTCTCTCTCTCTCTCTCTCTCTCTCTCTCTCTCTCTCTCTCTCTCTCTCTCTCTCTCTCTCTCTCTCTCTCTCTCTCTCTCTCACTCTCCGCACACGCACCGCATTTGCGCACTCACAATTAACACTTATAAGGACTCTATTATTTAATATATTTTTTTACTTACAAAAATATGCGTTCATGTAATTGAACTTGTCATCACTCTCCGATGCACCATGATACCATATACTGAAAAAAAAGAAAAAAAAATATACTTCATAATTTTACTCGATGCTCATCTGCGTGTGGTAATGGCATAATCTACGAAGCTAATAAAATCGTGAGCTAATACTAGACCCAATTTTGATTCCTTTTTCATCATTTCTATGTCAAAACAAATTTTAAATAGATGTATATGTTATTTTGTCATCGATTTCTGATGAATGTCAATTACTCGTGTTAGTAGTTATTACAGGTCTCTATAAATTATCATCGATGACCATAGTTCCTGATGAAGCAAGGGAGGTTATTACTGGATGGCTCTTTAATCTATGCTTTTCATGCGCATCATTGAGGTAGAAATGACAAGGTTTACCAAGATCTGGAATGACATGTCGATCTCCATTATCTCATGGGTGAAGTTACATGATGCGTCCTCATCCATGGTTCAAGATTTTGCATTTTCTCATAGAAAATAGCGTCTTTGATGCCAGGTATGTAAAGCCATGATGATGATTACTATTTTATAGTTTTTTTTAATTTGAATAAAGCTCTAATGCCACCGTATGTAAATCCATGATGATTGCTATTTCAAAGTTTTTGTAAGTGTCTCTGCTGCCATGGTGAATATCGTGATGCCGTGGTACATAAACCCATGATGATGATTACTGTTTTATAGTTTTTGTTTGATTTGAAGAAAGCGTATGTCATGCCACGGTACATAAAGCCACGATGATTGCTATTTTAAAGTTTTTCAGAGCGTCTTGCATGCCATGGTGAATATCGTGATTCCATGGTACGTAAAGCCATGATGATGATAGCTGCGGCCAGTTGAGATCTTGGGGGCCCCAATACGTTTCCTACGTGTGAGATTTGTATATATGCGTACACAAGTGGTTACATCAATATTAGGTTTGTTTTTATGTCAACTCTAGAGCAGCGTCGGATGTGGTCATTTCTGACCTTCAAAGTATGATATGTTTCTTGTGTTAGTGTTGTTTATAGGAATAAAATCACGTCAAGTAGTATGTACAAGGGCTCAAAGATGTTGAAGCTACTCTACAGAAGCATTTAGTGTTTATAGGCAGACTATTTGTTATTATTTAATATTTATTCAATATATCTTTAGTGTATTATTTAAAAATAAGAGAATATACTTTCTCTCTCAATATCTTAAGCTCATCCACATAAGACTAATACTCTCTTTCTAATAAACGATTCCACAATCTTTTAAATTGTGCTTAACGAAAGATATGGCCTATTACATTCTTTTTTACTCTAACAATTTTCAAAAATAAGTGCTATTAAATTCTCCCCAATGTAATAGCACTTATTTTGCAAAGAAACACTCACTTAGCTTGGAATATAATTGATGTTCACGCAATACTTCAAGAATTCTCCTAAAATGTAATCCATGATCCTTTTCATTCTTAGAATAAACAAAAATGTCATCCAAAACTACCAAAATAAAGTCATCAAGAAATGGATGAGATATATTATTCATTAAACACATGAATGTTGTGAGTGCATTAGTCAAACTAAAAGACAAAACTGTAAACTCAAAATGCCCATATCGTGTACGAAAAGCAATTTTGAAAATAGTATTCCTTGATTCTAATCTGGTGCTATCAAGATTGAAGGTCAAGATTTGAAAATACTAGCGCACCGCTAAGTTGACTCAACAACTCATTGATGTGCAGAAGGGGATATTTAATTTTAATGGTTCATTTATTAAGACCCTTGTAGTCAATGCAGAGTCTAAAAGTCCCATCCTTCTTCCTCTGGAAAAGAACAGGGCTGTCCCAAGGAGATACACTAGGCGTGATTAACACTTTCTTGAACAACTTGTCGAGTTGGAGTTTTAGTTCCTTAAGTTTATCTATGTTGAATTTATAAGGGGCCTTAGAGTACGGTTCAGATGCTAGATATAGGTCTATAACATGGTCTAATGATCTAGGAGAAGGCATACCAGGCAAGTCTTCAGGAAAAACATCCTTGAACTCATCAAGAAGCTTTTCCACATACTCTAGATTATCTCCCTTCCCCTTTTTAGGTTCATATTTTAATTCATTTGCAAAAATTAAGAAGGTCTCACAACCTTGTTTCAGTCCCCTTATGAGCTTCATGGCTGAAATCACAATGGACTTACAATTTCTTTCCTCCCTCTAAATAGTGTGACTACTTCCATAAGAAGATTTAAAAGAGACTTGTCTTTATTCAAAACCAATGAAGATGTGATTTTTAGTCATCCAGCCCATCCCAATAATTACGTCATTCACACCCATGTCTATGACATAAAAATTACCTATATGATTTTGACCATTCAAAGAAAAAGATAGATTTTCAATTAGGCCTTTTTAGAGAGACTTTGATTTCCACAGGCTAATTCCACAGGTCCTTTAATTTCTTGAGCTAATTTTAGATTTAATCTCTCTACCAATTTTGTGGACAAGAAGCGATGTGTGCTATCCGAATCAATTCAGGAGTTCAATTTCAGATTTTGGATTTCACCCACGAATTTGATCACAGAAGCTTTCAGATGTCGCACCGAAGATGTAAAACACCACAAAGGAGGGTCAGATGACTTAGCTTTATTATTTGCTTTGTCAATAGTCTCCACTTCAGCCATCTTGACCCATATTACCTTATTGGTTTCTTTATTTGACATTCAAACATATGTTGTCCTTGCTCTCCACATCGAAAGCACAATCCAAGTCTTCAAGTTGTTTCAAGAAATTACGGGTCGTGTTGCCAGCGCATTGGAGGTTTCTTCTTCAGGTTTCCATTTCCATTTCACTTCCCCTATTAGTGAACGGTCCTCATCGCTGTTGTCCATTGTTACCTTGTGTGTTTGGGAAAGATTTGTTTGGTGGGTACTGAGGATTTGCTATAGTATTATTGGGACAATGGCCCGTTGAAATCATCCTCCTAGTTTGGTTGCATTGGTCCCACATCCAAGAAATCAACACAACCTACACCCTTCACTTGAAACTTGAGAACATCTCGTAGGCATTCAATGAACTTCATCTTTAACGCATCTTCCGTAACCTTTGGAGCATATTTATGTAAATGCAAAAATTTCTCCTTGTACTCGTCCACAGTCAAAGGTGGTTTGTCGCCTTCTTGCTGGTTGAAACCATACAATTCCATCTTGTTCTCCATATTATGAGGAGAACAATACCTTTTCTCAACTTGTGCACGGAATCCCTTCCATGCAATTACACTTTTATCGGTATGAGTCTACATGTATGATTTCCACCATAGCTTTGCGACACTACAAAAATGCAAGATAACAATCTTTGCCTTTGCTTCTTTCGAAAAATCCTGCAAAGCAAAGAAGTCTTCAAGTTCTTTAATCCATGCTTCCAAATCTTCGCATGTCTTTCCTATCCCATAAAATTCATTGATTCTGGCCCTCTTGAAAACTTTTATGATTGCAACTTCTTCCGCATCATCATTGTCTTCACCATCGCTCCTCTTTTGTTTCTTCTTCCTTGAATTTTCACCTGTTGGAGGCACTGCTGGATCTTTTCCACCACTAGACACATCTACCTAAGTTCCACCTCTATCTTCTCCTCGACCTCCACTTCCACCTTCTCCTCCACTTCCAGTAGCTATTCCCTTTCCTTTATTGGCTTTCTTGTGTTTGTTAAGATCTTTGGTGAGAATAAGTTCTTCTTGTTCCTTCAAATTTTCTACTCGTATGCTTCCATCACTGCCCAAAACTGAAACTGCTATGATAGCACTTGTGACGAGACACCGGAGAGAAGCAGAATGAATAATAAGAAAGTATAGAGTACCTAGAGTAGAAGGAGGAAATCAAAAAGCTGTATTGATATAAGTTAACGGGTACAAGAATAGTGTAGCTTATATCAAACCTCCCGACCACCCCCAAGCTATCTCACTCTCAATCTTGTGCACAATTCTCACTCTCACTCTCACTCTCAATAAGAATCTTAATTCACCATCAAAGTCGAACAACCTCCCTCTCATTATGGGGCTATCTTCCTTGAATAGGTATTTGAAAAGTGACTATTTTCGTCCTCCCCTTCTGTCTTTAGTAAAGTGACCCAAAATTAGAATAAAAAAGAGGTTTCCTACACATGAACACATAAGAGACGCTAAAAAACATCCCACACGTGACAATTAGCAAATTAAAAAACATCCTTAATTGTTTCATGGCCATTTTAAAATGATCGGTAGCTCCCAAATTGTCATGTGCTGCAAAAACTCCCAAGCTATTCGATAGTTGTGTGATGCAAAAAATCCATATCCTGCTTGGTTTGGTCAAAAATTTACCTTCAAGTTTCCAATTTAAACAAAAACAACATAAAAAAACATTTTCTTACTTTTTCCTTAATTTGCGAACGGAAACAAGCATCAAAATGAAGGAATCTAGAAAAACTCAATCAAGCAATATGTTTCCTCATAAGGACTACATTACCTACATACAAAACTTTTCTAAGTTTTGATCTTAGCACCCTCAAAACTAGCTCCCAAGATGTGTCTTGGGTCAAAATTTAAAACTTCATGGAAACAATCAAAATACAATCCTAGAGTGAGGAAAAACTTTAAAATGTATGAACTTTGTTCCAAACAAAAGATATGGAAAAATCTTTGCAAAATAAGTCATGTTACACATATTTATCGACCAAGGCACTCCCAAGCACAAGTCAACCAACAGACCCAACTATCAATATTATGTGCACCATTTTCCAATACCTAGTTGAAGCCCAAAAACTCCTAGATGGCACACTAATCGAGGTGACCAAACTGGTAGAGAATTGGCTCCCGGTTAAAACTTAAATATCTTGGCAACCAGAACTATGATTCCCTATCTCAAAGGACGGACACCCTCCACAAGATGAGCACTTCATGCCAATGTATTCTTACCAATTGGCCCATCATGAGAAGTTGCCCAACCCCCCAGATATTTGCAATCTATTCCAGCTTCAAATTGTCATAACTTTCTCATCGTATCTCCAATTCATACGGCGTAAAGACTGGAAACTAGAGCACTTTGAGTACTACTATTCTAGTCCATAGACTTACAATTCTCATAGCTTCAAACATCTCATCTTTAAGAATTATCAACACAGGTTTTGGCCCTTTAGAGTTGCTTATGGCATACATTTAACATTTGAGTTAGCTTGCTATCAAGACCTGATCATTGATCAATAAAAACATAGGCTTCAAAGAAGCTTAACTTGCATCTCTTTAGTCTTTTTATTAACATGGAAGTGGAGATGCACGACATCCACACCCTCAAAACCTGCACAGCCTCCGTTTTGTGCCAACACTTATCCAAAATTACAAGCAAAATCCTATAAACATATAAGCATTGCCCCATTGTGAGTATGCTTTGAAAACATTTCCAACTCGTGGCCTTATTAGAATATACCCTTCTCTAGGATCATAAGGAAAACACAAGAACTATCAATTAGTAGAGCATAAGCATGAATTAACCCACAAATCATCATGAAAACTGTCTGCATCATATGGCATATAGATCAAGTGCCCCAGAACATACATATTTCCATCTCTGTTTGGATCAAATGGTATATCAAGCATTTTCCTTGGATGCATATATTTATCTCCTTGTGGATCAAAAGCTAGCTCAAAATCCCCTACATCCGTAGGGTAACATCAAATCTCATATAGCTTCATGTATCATTATATATTGATGTATCCCTTGTGCAATTGGCTCAAACAATTGTTGATCATCTAACACAACTACTAGGAGGATTGGTAATGCACCATCACCCCCTCTAGTGTTGGACTTATGATCCGGCCTATCTGAGTACATTGCTTCCCTAGAAAAACTCTCTTCATCAGGCTCCCAAGAGTCATCCATAAAAGGTTCCCTCGTTTTTACATGCCCAAAATCTAGTAGTACCTCATCCAACAACTGCATAAGGTCTTATCAGCTGCATCTAAATAAACTTTCTCATGTATGAAACCAAATTGCTTGGTACCCTTAGCATCCACATCTGAGAATCCTTCCAAATCTTTGTCCAATAACAAAATAAGCTATAGGTCCACTGATGTAGAAGATGCCTCTACCTTGCACGTCTCAAGTTGCAAACTAGTCTCCTCACATTGAATATTAGACACATCTGTTGTACAATGCTCTTCAAGTTTCTCACCCTCATTCAAATATCTTTGAGCTTCTATAGCACAAAGTTCAGCATACACGTTGAAAATTTCATCAACCACCCTTTCCATATCATGGCATAATGCAACAAAATGTATGCAATACGAAGAGATTTCACCTCACTCTACACCCCCTCTGAATAAGCATCATCAAGTCTATGATCATTCTGCCATAGTGTGAGCCTTGTGTTCCAAAATCTTGATAAACAAGGATTATGCACCTCCTCTAAATCATCACTTTTCAGATCTTCAAGCACATACTTTTTCATATCCAAGCCACCAAAAAATAGTGTATCCAAACCTTGTAAGTCTCGTATACCCAAGTCCATGGTCTTATGGATCTCAATAGTAGTCGTAATTTGACCTATAACATCTGCATCATCAGTCAACTCTATGGTAGAATCTATACCACATAAATTTTGCTCTAATTTTGAGTCAATAGCAGAATCATCAGCTGTAACCAAATCATCATGCATGTCTATTTGAGTATGTTTGCTCTCATACACATGTACAATTTCATCATGAGCTTTAGCCACTTAGTTGTTTTGATCCCCTGATTTCTTTTCGTCTTGTATTGCATGTATAGGTTCTTTTCAAAGTTCACCATGTGTATCTTAAGGTTGTATAGCCTCACCCTCAAAATATCCGTACTTCATGTAAGGCATATGAAAAACCCAGCTTTTCATACACATCTTTGACTATATCTTTATTATTTGGCAAAAAATCTAATATATAATTAACCCGAATAAGTTTCTCATATTTAATTGATCATTGAATGTGGGAGAATAAATGGGAACAAGAGCTAGAATATAGACATTTGCTTTTAGATTTATCTCAGCACAAGACCAAAGGCAATAGGTCTAAATGGGAGATGGTCTAGCAAAGAGCAATGCCAACTAATGGAGATTTTAAGACCTTAAGGTTAGCTTCTTAAAGACATCCAAAGGTTAGTGTTAAAAATCATTGGACCCAAAACCTTAGACAAGTAAAGCCTGTGCTTTAGGTGCTTGTCTTCCTTGAACTGACTAAGGTGCTTCAGGTGCTTGTCGTGGATGATGACTAAGGTGCTTGTCATGCTTGATGTCTAACGTGCTTGAGGTGCTTGTCATGCTTGTCCAGTGAAGCTTGTGCTCTAGGTGCTTGTCTTCCTTGAGATGACTAAGGGGCTTGAGGTGCTTGTCATGCTTGATTACTAAGGTTCTTGAGGTGCTTGTCGTGCTTGTCGTGCTTGATGACTAAGGTGATTGAGGTGCTTGTCATGCTTGTCATGCTTGATGACTAAGGTTCTTGAGGTGCTTGTGATGTTATTTGACTAAGGTTCTTGATGGGCTTCATGACTAATGTGCTTAACACTAGAATGGTAACCTAATAGGACATAAAAGTGTCCTTTCAGGGTTTTGGGAAAAAATTCCAAAACCATAGTAGATCCACTCATTTTGAAAAATCCTTTCATGAGCTTATAGTTCAATAACTACTACATATGGAAAAAATGAGAAACTTGTAATTTTTCTCATCCCTTGGTCACTACTAGCCTCCAAAGTTGATGGACCAGTGCATTTTGCCCCAAACAGCAATTTCTTATGGTTGATTGCATATAAATAAGAGTGGAGATTTTTGTAGGACATGAGATAAAATGCCCCGTTAACTTCAATGGGTTGGTGACCAAAACATATGGCTGCTTTTACCTCACTAATTTTTTTTGGGCAAAAAAATAGGTACAAAAAAGTTGCATTTTTGCCATTCTGCGGACCTATCATCAAAGTTTCTATAGTCACGCTCAATACAGATACTATATACATGTTTTCTTAGTTCCCTTTGGGCCTCTAGATTCAAAAGGAGCCATGGAGCATGTCAAAAGGATAATGGATCTCTTACAATTGGAACCTTGGGGGCAATGATATAAGTGCTAAATACAGCAAACATGAAAAAACTGGGTTTAGCATTATGACCTCTAGAAACCCATAGAAACTACTCAATATCTAGCCAAGTTTGTAGTCTATGATTAGATATGGTTACTACCTACAAAATACACACAATTGGCCTAAGAAACTAGCCATATTGAGAAAGTTATACAGGCTACTCTAAAATGTATCGTATTCTTCAGCAATCAAAAAACTCAACCATCATGATATACTATGCTATATAGCATATTAGGTCCCCCAAAACTCAAGGAAGATTAGATTTATGTTATACATTACACTTACACAATCGAAATTGAATTTGGATATCAAGAAAGCCACCAAAAAAATCATAAAAGTGCTAATTTTGGCCAAAAAAACAGGATTATGCAGTTCTTGTAAATTGGTCATAACTTTCAATTTTAACACTTAGCTCTCCCTACAAGCATCAAAACATGTTGAGAACTATGAAATCCTAACCTCTAACCATCTAAACCTCACAAACATGAAGTTTAGAGTGGTATAGTTGCCAAAAATTGAAAAAAAAACCAAAAACAGGACCTGTCTTTTCACACAGTTTAGGTTCAAAAATGTTGTGCAAGAGTAAGGTTAATGGTGAGATCGATACTCAAAAAAAATGCTAAGTTTTTTTCAGCTCGTAAGGCAACTTTGTGGATATATAGCACCTAAAAATTCATTTTCATACTCTTCAAATAATTCAAGCAAAATGGTCACTTAACAGGACACAAAAGTGTCCTGTTACCATTCTAGTGTTAAGGGGTGAGGTGCTCGAGAGTCAACAACATCCCTACACAAGGGGGGGCGATCCCTACAAGTAGGGGCATGAGAGAGAACACACACACTCTCACTCAAGGAAAGCCCAAGACCAAGAGGCAACAAGGACACATGTCCAGCACCCACACATGCTGCACTCATGTAGTGCCTAAAGCCTATTGGTTGACCTCTAAGGGGGTCCAATGAGAAATTAGTTTATTTAATTAATTGTTTAAGCATTTTACAAGTCCTCTCTCTCAAAGGGGTAAGGAGGACACTGAATGCCCAAATTCTATCCTTGTTTCTTGATATGCACTAAGCATGTGATTGGCTAGGCTTGTAGGGGTCCAAAAAAATTTAATCATGAGCTACAAGGAGGGGTTGACCAAGGAAAGTTGTGGGTGCTTGGGGGTATACGCTCTCTCACACACACTCACATACTCTCATTCTCATGGTGTGTTGTGCAAGAGCTCCATCTCCTTCTCTAAGCTTGAGAAGTTGAGAGCCTACACCAATAACTCTTGGGTATGGAATGCAAATCCAACAAAGACCCATGCTTCAATGCTATGCGAGCCATATTATTCATCTCAATTACTATGATACTATGCTATGCTAAGCTCTATGAGTAATGATATGAGAGGACACTACTTCTTTCTCATAAGAATAATTCTTCTTCCTCTTCCCTATCTTCATTCCTTGCTAGCTCCACCTTTGAAGATGTTGTCTTGGGAATGAGTCTGGGGACAAGTTAATGCTTTCATTTAGATAACTTACGGGCATAACTGTGGTGCATGAATCTATCTATCTTCATTGCACCACCATGGTCTCAAGTGTTGAATTCGAGGGAGAGAGAGCACACTGACAAAAAGAGAGAGAGAGAGAGAGAGAGAGAGAGAGAGAGACGACAGCATCATATGCAAACCCCAAAGTGTGTCAAACTAATGACACAAGATGAGTTTATATAGAGGGGACTAGGGAGCTATATATAGAGATACTATATAAATCAACACCCCTACTCAAATGAAGGTCCCTAGCTGTGGATGAAAAAACCCTTGGGGGATCCAGGGAAAAATTCACAGCTCTATGTAGGCCCACCGTTGTCGTGCCACTTTCTGGGCATAGGTGAAAGATATAATATGCATACATATTTGATGTTTTTCCAAACTTATGAGCAATGTTAGTGGTGCTTATGTCAGCAAGAGGTAGTGGAAATGTGTGCTCTATGTAAGTTTCTAGACCAAAAGGGCTGTAGGTAGGGGCTGATAGGTGAAGGAGATTCAAGCTGAGGTTTTCTAACTTGGAAATGTAGAGCTTGAAGTGTTGATTCAGCTGGTCCAAACGGCTGATCAAATAGACCTATAGAGTACAAGATATTTGGCTTTCATTAGGGAATTTCGGAGGTCATTTGGAGGGCCTTCTAAGAAAATGTATTTTTTGCACTCTCTCTCTAGAAAAAATGGCAAATAATAGAGCTGGGTCTTTCATAGTAAAAGTTCAAAAAGTGTACTTTAAGTAGATTCCTTACTCTTCTGAACATTCGTTCGTAGTGATTGAGGGATAATCCTCTTTTCAGTTGCATTGAATGAACCTCGTCAATATGGAGGGAATGAGGCTAACATGGAGGGACGAAGGCGCAGCCGCTATTCACTTTCCATTAAACCTACACATTTGGCTAATGGCGCACTCCTCAAATGGCACAAATGTTACCCAGAAACGAGCCAAATATCACCTTCACATTGATTTGGACAATGAGTACCAACCATTGATTAAGCGCAGTAAAACAAACACACATATACCTCCCGCTTCCATAGACACGCTCAGAGCTCAGGGAGCTAAACACATAGATATCTGGACGAGAGGCTCTCTCTACCCTAAGAATCCAATGACTAATGCGTCTCCACCGTTTGTCAATCCTACAAGCTTATTGACCTTTGCTGGTGATGGAGAAAAGGGCCTTCTGGGTTATTGTAAATCTCTTACAAGAGAAGCTGAAACTTACAAGGGCATTCTCCAAGCTCAACAATGTGAGATTGTTCGCCTTTCACATTTACATTCTACAGATCAGGTTACCATTTTGCAACATAAAACAGAGGTACAAGAACTGAAAGGAAAGGTGCGAAGTTGTCAAATGAAGGACACCATCTTGGGTGGTCGTATCAGAAAGAAGAAATTGCGCAATCTTGAAACATTGCAGGTTGCATCAGGAGGTCTCAAGAAAAGAATCCGAGCATTAAGATGATGCTTCTTGGTTGGCTACATTGTCTTAGTTAAGTAATCTTTTTGTTTTTTCTTGTTATGCATTGTTTTCATGTGCCTAAATAGTGTTAGTGAAGCAAATTTTCTGTTATTTACTTATGCATTGTCTTCATGTAGAGATTCAATCTATCCTGACAAGGAAAACATTGACCCCAAAGCCAATATAGGAAAGAGATTGAAGCCACTTATAAGTAGAAGCCTGGCAGCAGATATAGTACATGACAAGAAGTTTAAGGTCCTACAACGAAATGTAGTGGACCGATTTATTTCAGAGAACTCGGTGCCTGCAAAAGAGATACAAGGCACACTTGATTCACTTGGTGTAAGCAAAAGAGGATATTCGGCTATCCAAAAGTCTGTCTCATCCATCTTTGTTAAGAAGGGTATAAAATCCAAACTTCTACCATCAGCCTCAAGTGTTTGGAAAGAGAGGCTTCAGCTTAACGAGGCACAGGGAGACTATCTTGGACAGCCCTTTCATATTAAAGCAACTTACAGTGGCCATGGAGCAAACATGGCATATGATGAGTTCAATAATATTTTTATGGACCTGCGGATATTACAGAAGAGAATGGTGGAGTTTTACAACATCACATTTGAAGAGTCACGAGGGGTATTACATTTTGTGTTAAAACTGGATGAGTGTGAGCTTGTTAAAGAGAAAAAGCTAGAGCGTGTTACTATTACTTTAATGAATAGAACCCTCTCAAAGTGTCCCAGTAATGATCCTTTGTATTTTAGTGTTCAATCAGAATCTAACATATGGTGGCTTGGTGCATTTGAGGTAAGCGAGATTCTCAGGTAAGCTCAAATGTTCACATCTACTTAAGTCTCATTTATTTTGTGTTGCAGGTAAAGAAAGAGGATCATGAGATTCTATTGGGTGTTCCATCGAACTAATATTCCGGAGGTGATTGATCGACAGACTAACCAGGGAGAGGTACTACGTCTAGATGGAAGGGGAGACTTTCAAGTTCAGTGGCATCTTGCAGGTGACCTCAAAACATTAAAGTGCATGTATAATTGTGGAATGGGTACAATGGCAAAGTCGCCGTGTTTGTTCTACATGGAGCCTGCAAAGGTCATGGACCCAAAGTGATGGAGAAAAGCTCCAACATGTCACATTGAGGATCCTGCTTTTCGACCGGTTTTGAAAATACCACTTGTGAATGTCCACATTTGTACAATGCATGCCCTTTGTAGAATTGTGGAGAAATTGGTCTACTTATATATCGGGTTTTCTTGGAAGATTAAGAACTCGGCAGAACGACAAGTAGCCCTGCAGTGCTTAGAAATGGTACTGTCGGATATGGGGCTTCATGGTGGCAATGTGAAAATCCAGCGGGATGAAAAGAGATCAACTGCTGAGAAGGATGTCCCATGCAAACCATCCATCGGTGGGGTGAAGGCACGGAGGTTTTTATCTAAACCCCAAGGTACAAGAGATCCGAAGCTAACAAAACATGGAAAAATATATAACACATCTTATGTTAAGAAGGTAGATTATCAGAGCTGGAAAAAGCTACATATTGCAGTCAAAGACCAAGAACCAACTACTCGTAACGCGAAGGCTGAGGTTTGGCGATCAATAGACATCCTATTTTTGATGTGCGACAAAGATAACTGGTCACAAGGTGATATGAACAAGTTCAAGGAGAATCTCAACCTTCTGAAAAAATCATTCAAGACAGCATGGACAGACACCCAGATTACTCACTACATGGTATTATCGTGTATTTCATTCTCTCTTATGTGCAAATATGTGAGTGTAAAACATTCTAACTAATCTGTTTTCATATCCAGCACATCATCTTCAATCATTTACCATATTTTATACAAAAGTATGGGAACCCGGCAATATGGAATATCCAAGGGATGGAAAAGTCTCATTACATGGCGAGAAATGCTTATTTCAGGCACACACGACATGGTGGCTCTCGAATCAAGGCTAACAGTTTGAGAGAACTATTTGAATGGTTCTATCGTAGAATCATTCATCGAATGCAGGCAAAAGAAGTCTTGGAAAATTCAGCAACAGCACAAGCCATCAGACATTTACAACAACAAAAAGTTAAAAGATCAATGGCATACAACAACTCCGGAGCTCGTGAAAGTCAACGAAGGTGGAGAGAGACAATGGTGTATGTGAATCACAAGTGGAAAAAGATACTCTGAGTGGATGACATTGTACAAAATTTATGTAATACATAATCTTATACAATTGCTACTTGAAGTGTATCAAGATTTTGAAGGTTCAATTTTGTTTTTTGGCACGTCACCCTTGTAACGAATCATGAGATGTTTGCCATACTCTAAAAGTTCATCTGGGTTTTGTCTACCAAGAGCTAGTGCCATTGATGTGTAGGTGTAGTAATACGCTGCCCGACCACCTGTATAGCCCGGGCAGTAACCAAAACAATCTCTAGCAAACACTTTGTCCACAAGAATGACTTTATCTGCACTTTTGGGCAGCACGGGTCCACCCAAGAAGCGTGATAGTGTCTTGAATGTGTAAGTTTCTATTGAACCCTCTTGTGACATGGAATTGTGAAAAACTACTATCGGAGACTCGCAAAGCTTTGAAAGGTACTGCGCTAGGTCCGCATCCCTTCCACGATACTCTCGAGTCCGCCGCCGAAGGAAGTCATCCTTGTCAGCAATCCAAGACTGCACATATCATGTCAGAAGTGACACAAAGAGAGAGATAGAGAGAGAGAGAGAGAGAGAGTTACCATGAAGCTCTCATCCTGCAGAAAGAGGTTTTCCTGCCATAGGTCTACAGATGTAGTTGACCCCTGACCTGAATGGTTAAACCAATCCTCCACTTCTTTGTTACTTGTTCATGGTCTTAGGCTTTGTCTTATTGCTTGGAAGGTGGCTTCATCAGGTAGTGTCTCCTTGTATTTTTCAGCTTTCTCAAAGCATCTTCGGAGGCATTCCATTGGATTGCTGGATGTTTCCATTGCCTCATCATCACTACTATCCTCTGAAACAAATCCACTCCTCTCCTCTTGGACTCTGGAAATAATAGCCAGGGAGAAATCCTCCCTTAAATAAAAGATGCTTTGCACATCATGTAAGAAGATATAGGTCCTGTCTCCAATCCTGAAGTCAGGCACAGCAGGCAACATCATCTGAGCATGCTTCTCAGTGAAGTTACTGACATCCAATGGAAGTTTGATTTCTGTGGTTTTCACAGAGAGCATCTTACTTCTTTGTACTTCAATTGCCTCAACCTCAAGGTCGACTGTATCTTCAACCTCCTCGACTGTTGAGAGAAGGAGAGAACACAGAAGTAGAACCCCAAAGTGTGTAGAATACACACATGAGATGATGTATATATAGAGGGGACCTGGGTGCCATATATAGAGAAGCCATATATTGAGTAGCTTCACATATAAGCTCAACACCCCCGCTCAAATAAGGGTCCCTAACTGTGGATGAAAAAAACCCTTGGGGGATCAAGGGAAAAACCCACAGCTCTATATACACCCACCGTTATATTATAAAAATCATTAAATATACAAATGTTTACGAGGAGCTACATCACTCCTTTTACAATGAATGTTTTATGAGGAGTTACATTACTCCTATCCTATCAAATACAATAATGAATACAAAGGTTCAATAAAGAGGTATAAAAGCTATCGATTAGCTTGTAATCAAAAGTGTCTCCGTGAATCTGCTGTGTAGCTTGTCATCAATATCGCATCACCAAACATGTCTTCATGTTGTCATCAATATGGCATCACCAAACATATCTTCATAAATCTTTTATTGTCACCAAGTTTGTCTTCATAAAATCAATTCTTTGATCAATCCTACATAGATCATAGACTCCAAAAAAAAACATGTCATGAAAATTATTAGCATCGTTAATGAAATAATTACGTTCACAATGTCATAAGAGATGGTTCGCGACGCCACTCTTTTGACGACATATATACGCACGACAACATATGGTACATAAAGTATAAACGTAAAAGTACAAAATGTGTGATTACGTGATACAAATGATATGTGTATATACTACATAAAACAACATTTATCAATGTAGTGATCAATGAATACCATCAAAGTATTAACAAAATATCATCATTATATCAATAAAAATGAATAAATGACCATGGTATCAACGAAAAGCATCATGATATCACCGAGAATAATCATTGTATCAACGAAACAACATCATGGCATCACCGAGAATAACCATGTATCAACGAAACATCATCATGGCATCACCGAGAATAACCATGGTATCAACGAAACAACATCATGGTATCACCGAGAATAACCATGTTATCAACAAAACATCATCATGGTATCAACAAAAATCACCATGGAATCAACGAAACAACATCATGGCATCACCGAGAATAACCATGGTATCAACGAAACATCATCATGGCATCACCGAGAATAACCATGGTATCAATGACATATCATCATGGTATCAAGGAAAATCACCATGACCAAAGTATTAACAAAACATCATCATGGTACCATCAAAATCACTATGGTATCAATGAGAATTATCAATAAAACGACGTAAACTATATCTCTAAAAGAATAATTATACGAGAATCAATGAACGAGTATATCATATAACAAAAGATCATGTACCAACAGTAGCTCGATAGAATTTGGACGATCATCAACGGCTCGACTGAATCGGAACGATGTGTAACTGGCTTCTGCAGCAAAGTTACGTCAGTAACAAATATATAATTGATGAAGAAAAATATAATTGAGAAGTTTTCAATTATGAGAAAAATCAAAAGCAAAAAGTAAAATTTTGATTTTCAAACATATTCGCAGTCCGAAACGATAACCCAAAATCGGTGCAGAATTTAGAGAAACTTTCTTCTGCAAAGTTATAGACCACATCGATTCCGGTCTTCCATAGCGGATAGTTTCTTCTGCAAAGTTGTAGAACACATCGATTCCGGTCTCTCACGCGGGTAGTTTCTGCAAAACCGTTTTCAATAAGCAGAAAAATAAAAAACAAAAAAAACGGAAATTGCTTTTTATGTATGTACGCAGTCCGCGAACGATAACTCAAAATCGGTGCAGAATTTGAAAACACTTCCTTCTGCAAAGTTGTAGACCACATCGATTCCGGTCTCCTTGCGGGGTAGTTTTTGCAAAATCGTTTTCAATTAGCAAAAAAAAATCAAAAAACAAAAAGCGAAAGTTGCTTTTCAAGTATGTACGCAGTCCGTGAACGATAACTCAAAATCGGTGCAGAATTTGAAAACACTTTCTTCTGCAAAGTTGTAGACCACATCGATTCCAGTCTCCCTCGCGGGTAGTTTCTACAAAATCGTTTTCAATTAGTAGAAAAATCAAAAACAAAAAGCAAAAGTTGCTTTTCAGGTATGTACGCAGTCCGCGAACGATAACTCAAAATCCGTGCAGAATTTGAAAACACTTCCTTCTGCAAAGTTGTAGACCACATCGATTCCGGTCTATTTCGCGGGTAGTTTCTGCAAAATCGTTTTCAATTAGCACAAAAATCAAAAACAAAAAGCGGAAGTTGCTTTTCAGGTATGTACGCAGTCCGCGAACGATAACTCAAAATCGGTGCAGAATTTGAAAAAACTTCCTTCTGCAAAGTTGTAGACCACATCGATTCCGGTCTTTCACGCGGGTAGTTTCTGCAAAATCGTTTTCAATTAGCACAAAAATAAAAAACAAAACGCGAAAGCTGTTTTTCAGGTATGTACGCAGTCTGCGAACGAGAACTCAAAATCGGTGCAGAATTTGAAAAAACTTCCTTCTGCAAAGTTGTAGACCACATCGATTCCAGTCTCCCTCGCGGGTAGTTTCTACAAAATCGTTTTCAATTAGTAGAAAAATCAAAAACAAAAAGCAAAAGTTGCTTTTCAGGTATGTACGCAGTCCGCGAACAATAACTCAAAATCCGTGCAGAATTTGAAAACACTTCCTTCTGCAAAGTTGTAGACCACATCGATTCCGGTCTTTCTCGCGGGTAGTTTCTGCAAAATCGTTTTCAATTAGCACAAAAATCAAAAACAAAAAGCGGAAGTTGCTTTTCAGGTATGTACGCAGTCCGCGAACGATAACTCAAAATCGGTGCAGAATTTGAAAAAACTTCCTTCTGCAAAGTTGTAGACCACATTGATTCCGGTCTCTCTAGCGGGTAGTTTTTGCAAAATCGTTTTCAATTAGCACAAAAATAAAAAACAAAACGCGAAAGCTGTTTTTCAGGTATGTACGCAGTCTGCGAACGATAACTCAAAATCGGTGCAGAATTTGAAAAAACTTCCTTCTGCAAAGTTGTAGACCACATCGATTCCGATCTCTCACGCGGGTAGTTTCTGCAAAATCGATTTTGATTAGGAGAAAAATTGAAAACAAAAACGTACTGCTCTGATACCATGTTGAGAGAAGGAGAGAACACAGAAGTAGAACCCCAAAGTGTGTAGAATACACACATGAGATGATGTATATATAGAGGGGACCTGGGTGCCATATATAGAGAAGCCATATATTGAGTAGCTTCACATATAAGCTCAACATCGACTTCTTGTATATGAGTTGTCTCCTCGCATTCTTCATCTGGTGCTGCATCCTGCTCCTCTAACACCTCATCAGGATTCTGCATGAGGAATCCAAACAGGCTGTTCAGGTAAATCATAAAGCCAAAGGCTTCCTGAATGAGTTTGCATTCTTTTTGGTGCAAAGGGCAGGCTGAATGTCGGCAAGAAGGTGGTAATTCCCTATACTTCTTCAGTCCCTGTCCCTTCCACCACAGTCATTTAAGTGCACAAGAGTCATAGTGGGCAGAACAACCCTCCCTACCTGCACCATCACTTCAAACTTATCTCTGTAGGACTGCAAGAAATTACTGTGCTGAGCTAACAGGTCTTCAATGTCAAACTTTGGATTAAACATAGAATGAATTAGATCAAACTTGTCCCCAGCACCACAAGATGCTGCAAAATCAAATAGCCTCTCATCAGTTGCAGCTGGGTCTTCCAGAGAAGACACATCCTCTTTGGCTTTACATTTAGTTGCACAGGGACTACTTTCTAGCACATCTGTATCATCTGAGAAGTCTATATTCCTCTTTCTTGTATTTTTCTTGACAAGTACTGTACAGGGTGAGGGAGCCTTGTAGGGTGAGGGATCCTCTTGGCCTGGTGACCTCTCT
>NC_140954.1:44775724-44955724 GCF_014529385.1 Adiantum capillus-veneris
ACGCATCACTACCCTGTGTCATGAATGTCATACTTTCTTGACCTAGGTAAGATTCATTGATGAAGCTCTTGTGTACGATGTCTCCACAATGTGCACTAGGGGTTAATAAGGAAAAACTTAAGCTACATGGCATAGAAAGCACACCCTTTGAGCACAAAGATCTTTTCAATCACATAAAAAATATGTGCACATGCTAAAATCCAAAGCATCAGCTTAACCATCTTAGGGAGGTAATGAACAAAGTATATACGACAACAGTAAGTGAACTAGTTCAACTATCCATATAACTTAATGAATTCCATTAGTTGTAGGCCAATACTTGAAAAATATTATTTGTAGAATGAGATCTGCCTGTGTATCAAAATTGCTTAGCAAGATCGTGAATACCAAAGCAAACATGTATTTTCCTCAAGAGATCGTATCTTAGAACATGTCATATATGGACATGAGTTAAAAGGAGATGTTATCTTAGAACATACCGTGTATAGGGTATGGGGGGCAATAAAAAACCACCCCTCAAAGAGAGGACAATGACAACCCCAATAATAAAACAAAGTTGGATCCACTTTGTGCAATTCAAAAGGATTCTCCACGTTCACTATATTTGAAATGAAACTTTTTCATTGGGTAATGGGTGATTTTAAGCTTTGTTGGCACCCTTGTCTTTGTTTTGGGGTTGGTGTGTCTTCTTTTTCACACCCATTTTTGTTACACGGGAATGCACAAATGAAATTGTACTTTTTGGCTCCGATTGTCAAAAAAGTTGAGATCAATTTTTTTGAAAAGCTCTCCACGAGGTGAATTGAATGAGCTACTAACTAGTTATAATTGAGTTCGGAGACCGGAGATATAGGCTCCCTCTCTTAGGTGGCTTATATTGGCCCCTTTATCCTAAACATGAGTTAAAGGAACATCCCTAATAGAGAGATGGTGTGATGAAAACCATACTTGGAATGGGATAACATGTGGCTTTGAGTGGATTTAGATGCATGTAATCAGAGTTTAACTAATCATGTTTTAATCATTGTGAAAATAGTATCATTTAAGGTTTAATAATCAAAATAACATAACCATGTGATGTCTAATATGAGGCAGATTGGTTTTGCATCACGAACTTTAATTAGTGAGATAACTATGTTATAGCAACAAAAAATTGAGTTGCAACAGAGTTTGGTCAACAAGTCTTGCGTGTACATAGTTGTATAGGTATCTCCATTTGTGATGATTTAAATAACGAGGATTGTGACCATGAGTGTGTATCATGTTCTCACTTGAATAATATATCTTGAAGCAAAACACACTGATTTTGGGTGGTTGTAACCATGTGTGTGTACTCCCTTGAAAAACATATCTTGGAGAAAAACACACTAATTGTGGTTGGTTGGTATCTTATTACATGAGTGAGTAAGAGAACATACATCAACTTATTTCATCATGCAAAATCACAACAACATCTACCAAAAAAGTTCAAGATATGGTACAAAACTATACTAGCTCGTAGCTAAGAAAACAAAAACACTGTCAAAAACTCTTGAACAATCTAATGAGTCAAAAATCCTCTAACAATCCAATGAGAAAGCTAATTAATAGAAAAGATACTCAATGCACAAACCTTCTTCATATGATTGCCTAGACAGTTTAAAACATACCTTTGCTTTTTTAGCATGATGTCTATCCTCTAGTGACAGTCATAGAACTATCTATCTTAGAATGTTTTGCCAAATCTTAAAGTGTTGCCATTTGTTACATGCTTGGAAGGCACAACTCATTTCTTAGATGCCTCTGATTTGTTAGAAAAGCATTTAGAATCATGTGGTCATTGAAGAGGACATGAAGAAGAGTCTCCCTTAGAGCCTTGCTCTACGTGAAGAGTGGAGAGGTGCATAATAAGTTCATCTGGTCATTCAAACATATGGTGTATCTTTATTGCCAACTTGAAAAAATTGTTGTTGTTTGACCTAATTAATGTCCACATAATCAAGGGTCAATGGCATGCTTTCATAATCAAGATCTTGCGTTCATAGTATTTGTGTAGCAAGTCAAGAACACTTGTAGGAAGAGGAAAAAGAGGAGGAGGAGATGACTCCTTCTGAAGTCAAAACTAAAAGGAGAAGATGTGTCTCAATTGTTCCTACCACAACACTTACAAGGCGTGCTTGTCTATTGAAGCCTTGCTTCACTTGAAGTGTCTAAACTTGAATCTTCACCTTACCAGAGTGAATTATCTTTTTCTTAGGTGTAAAATTTGCGTGGAGTTATATCAGGATGCCAAGCTCACAACTTTGACAATGAGATTAACCTTATATCATGAGCAGGTTGATGCACTATGTGCAAGGCCATGCAGAGTGGAAAAAAAATCCTTCTTTGCTCACAAACTTCCCTACTTGCCTTTTCCTATTTCATACAAGGGGGGTCTTCCAAGATACCCCTAATGAAAAATTAAGCAGCCCTATTCTACAACTCACTAGCCTACTTGAGTCATTGATGAAACTTGACTAGGTCAAAACCAAAGAGGGGAGCTGCAAATCCATCAAGTCAGCTCTAGTACCAGAAAATGCTACACCAGTTAGAAGTCCAAGAACTTCTAGCTAGCAGACCCCTTCAAAGCAAAAACCATTGAAAGATCATATGGTTGTTGGAAGTTTCCAATTGACACAGATTTTATTAGAATCATAGACAAATTCTTCTATGAAGATCATCAGGGACAAAAGTTTCAGTTGATCTCCACAAGTCATAGCCAAAAGCCGACAAATCCCATTGTGTTCAAGCAATTTCATATGACCAAGCTCACATATGCATATCGAGATGCAAATGGCAATGATTACCAATAGGTTCATGAACATGTACAAGCCCCTACAGATGTTAAAGTTGGAGTCAAAGACTATTTGAAGATGATGCAAAGCCTCAAGCTACCAGAACAGGTGACAGAAAAGTCAAAATCAATGAAAGCTAAAGTCCAAAAAGGTACACAAAGGTCACCACCAAAATCTCCTCCGAAGAGACAAATTCTGCCAGAAAGTACAGTGGATCTATTAAGATCAAGGGTTACCCAAATGCAGGCAGACAATGCTCAACAATTGCAAGAAAAAGGTGCAGTATCACAGTCATACGAGTCAACATCAATGGAAGCAGGTGATCAATACAAAGCCAATATAGAAAAGGTTAAACCACGAAAACCGCCACCACAAAAGCACTCAATACAGAATGAAATCCTGAGAAGATAAAGTGCAACATCACCAGTGAAAATGAAGAAAAGTTGTCAAGTGAATTAAAGTAAGATTTTCAGCTAGACAAAAACCTCATGTCTTTTTGCACTTGGAAAAAATGTGGACAACCACAGCTAGAAGATGCTCTTGAATTTGTGAGCATATCTGGAGACAAATGAGCAAAATACTGGGGAATCATCTCCACCGCCATTCAAGTATGTCGTGTGACAGATCATCCTCGCCCACTTCCATGTGATCACAACAAAATATATTATAGATAACATCATAGAGGGAATGCCAATGGCCCAAAATATGTTAGAGATCGGAGTTCAAACATGCCAGAGTCATCACAAACAACAAAGAATGAAGACCAAGGCTGGTCACTCTGGACGGCAGTACAAAGTCCTCAAGCACGGTTAAAATGGAGACCGATGACCAAGCAAAGCTTATTGAAGATGATTCATCTCCATCGGACTTAACCTCAGAAGAGCTTAAAGAAAATCAGGCATCAAGAAATGCAGATCAAACAAAGCAAAGAGCAACCACGGAAGCTATAGAGCAAAGAATGCCATCAAGACAAGAAGTAAAGAAGATCAAAATTGCAAACACCCAGAAAACAATAGGAAGCCCAATAATCTAGACATTGCCAATGGACTCAACCGATGTAAGTAAGAGTGGAACACAAAGTCTCAAACCAATCTCCATAGAGACGCATTTAGATCAAGATGAGACCTTGACAAAATCAGGACAGAAATCTTCAATAGAACCTCCAATGAGAATAATTGTAGTTCTCAGTAGTACAAAAGGAGAAAGTGTCAGATGCAATGCTTGTGGATAAAGAAGCAAAGTTCAATATGGTTGCAAACAACATCCAAAGCATTCTAGAGATCACTCTAGAAAAACAGAACAATAAAGCAATGCTAGGTAAGGTTGCGAGCGAAGAAGAAATGGTTGCTACACTTAGCATCCAAAAGCATGAAGAGAAGGTAAAGTTTCAAGTAAAGTCTTCAAAACACATGCATGCAGATGTCATCCTCGGCCATCAGCGGTTAGACCAACACAAGGCCTACAGAGAAGATACAATGTTGATACTCTCTTTCCCAGGTGTTAGCAAGCAACAGTTACAGGTACCATTAATGCTAGATTCAAAGTTGCAGAAATCACAAGAATCAACAACAAATCTTGTAGACAAAGGTAAAGCCAAAGTGGACCTTCCATCGATTAACACAAAATGTGTGACAACATATGCCTCTACATCAAAGAACCCTCATGGATCAGCTTCTTCAAGCAAGTCAGGCTTTAAAAACTTCAAGTCAATTGCTGACCCAACTGAAAACTCTAGGAAGACACCCAAAAAAACAAAAATATTTTAGCCAAAGTACTCAAGGAAGCAAAAGCTAGTCAAGCAAGTTTTTGTTTCGAGCAGTTTAGTCAAAGTCAATGATCCGGTTTGGGTTAAGGATGGGAAATCAACACAGAAAGACAAACGCATGGGATGGATAGCTTCACAATGGAGCTTAAAGGAACATGAGTACTATAGAGGTAACAGACAGATATGGATACCCTAAAGAAATGTTTGTAGTAAGCACAAGAATATAAAAAGTCAAGTCGCCAGGGTGCAAAAAACACTCTTTGGCATAGTCAGAGTCGGGTTGCTGAGCCATAAAATGAGCAAAGCATTAGTCCCAAAGCTTTAAGTTGTAATAAAGTATGTGCTAAGATTCATAGTTGTTAGGCTTACGCTCAAGCTGTAAGAGTTCAACATATCTAAGTCATGTCGCTCATGTTGGATGAGATGAGCATAAGAGTCAAAGTCTATTAACTTAAAATTGGTGGAGTGTCGTAGAGTCCAACACTCATGCATAGTGCACAGTAAGATGAGAGCACATATCCTCGACAACAAAAACCATTCTTAAAGGAGTGCCGGCTTGCAAATCCATGTCATATGCTTTTATAGCTACACCATCTTTCTAAAGAACCCCTCAAAAAACTTTCTTGCACAGCATATTGTCTCCCAAGCATTTCTATGAATGCATATAGGATGTCCCATCATTGGACATATGCATTGGACACTCTTTTTTTCTTCCACCTATGCACATTGAGTGGACTACAACATCCAAACCAATGTTCCATCATGCTACCTTTATATATTTTCTACCCTCTTATTTTAATATCTATCAGCAAACGATCCCTTCAATACTTTATTAATATTCTCCATGTTAATCAGTACTTCATAATGCATGTATCCCAAAGGCATTTTTTTCCCACGGGGTTTTTTCCCTTTGGTCATCCAGGTATTAGACCCTAATTTAGGACCTCATTATTCTTCTTCTCTTGTACATACTCTTAATAAGTAAACAAAGCCTCGCCATTATGCTATTACAATGGACAAATGCAACATCATCTCTCACATTAGACATATTTGGACCAATCAAGATGTTGCGGCAAATTGAACCTCATCAACAAATTCAACGACAAATGAATACAATCAGCCCATCAACAGCCAAAAAAAAACCTTCCATCGCCTCCACGGACACTTCTTAACAGTGCCCAAGGACGGGCACTAAAATTGGATGGGGGGAATGTTAACTGCGGTGTCTGTTGTGTTCCAACCGCAGGTAAGAGCTCTACGCATTGACATAAACATATCATGGTAAATTGTAGCTTTTGGCGTCGCCAATCGTGGCCTAGTTTCATCATAAGTAAAAATTTAAGCTAGGAAATCACAAAATAAGCATAGGTAGGGTATTGGGGCATCATTGCTAAGCATTTAGATGCATTCAGAGTAAAAAACAACTAGGTCAAAATCTCACTGCTGTTAATAATTGCGTTTTTTGCACTACATCAAAAGTGAGATTTGAGACCATAAGCATGTGTGCTTATGTCTTATATACTTGTCCTAGAAGTTTTGTATCCTGTAACGGTCATGTTTTGTTTACCGATTAGTGATTAGCTTTTGATGACTTAGGTCATTTGAGTGTAGCTTGTGTTAGATGCGAGTTGTCTGTTGTTTTTCGAGAGATTGACACCCTCTTGTAGCCTCTATGCACTAGTTGAGTCATCTTCATCCCATGGATTGACAATTATGTTCATGGTTCTTGCTATGTCTGCAATAAGATAAGAGTGAGGTTAGCAAATTGCGGTGGTAATGTGTGTGCTAGTCTCCACCCAACCGTGCTATCTAATAGCCTCCCCCTAGCGTACAATTGTACGTCCGTGCTGATGGCCTTGCCCATAGGACCCATGTCCTTACATTACCCCCCCCCCCCCCCTTGGAGAATCATTTTCATCCTCGAAAATGAACGTAAGTGCGGACACATTCTCCCATGTAGAACCTTCTTCAGGTCTATCTAGCCATTTTATCTAGCCAGCTTAACATTCTGTCGAGCAACTCGAAGCATGTCAAAATGGTCTTGGAGAAAATCCTTCGCTTGTTGTATCTTCTCCTTAGCCAACCCCACAGTAATGGGTTATCTAGGTTGAAATCCATACAAAATCATAAATGGACTAAACCCTGTAGTCACATGCTTTGAACTATTGTAAGAAAAATCCAATATAGGTAAGCAGTCGTCCCAATTGGTTTGCTTCTTGCTAACGTACGCACGTAGCATATCCTCTAGCACTTGATTAACTCTTTCTGTTTGACCATCCGTTTTTGGATGATCAGTCACCCTTGCTTGGCCATCAAACTGCCCTTGCCTTTTGCTTTGTACATCAGGCGGCCTCGGGCTCTCTCTCCCTCTTTCCATGGGACTGCCCCCTTAATCATGCATCGGGGAGGGGGGGCATTAGCGACATCGCTATTGCCCTCCCCCCTTTTACCTTCAAAAAGTGGCCTTCAAGGACCGGCGGGCCCGTAGTCGGAGCCACATCATCATACAGCACTACCACAATAGCGCCTGCCACCGACCGTCAACTCCCCTCGCGGGCGCGCCACCGGTCAAAACCGCCACATTCCACCCACGGGCCGCCTGCGCATCACCACACAGGCTTGCGCCATAGCCAACGGGAGGGAGATCTCCCTCTCCTCTCTTCGATACTATTGATGGAGGCGCTCCCTGGCTCATATATCCCGCCAGACTAGGTCTCTTCTCCGCATATGGGATTAACGTCCTCCACGTGGCAGCCTTATGGCCCATGGCCTCCAAGCCTTCAAATGGCCCCAAAACACCTTTTTTTAATAAAATCCCCTTTGCAACTCAACTATGTGCCCTGCTTTCCTTGCCTGTCACATTCTGGATCGGGATGGGATTCCCAAGCCGTAAAGCCCGGCCAAAGCCTTACTATACCGACTTCAAATCACAAATACGTGGCCACATTCCGGGACTCTTGGGGTTGCAAACCGGGGCTGTCAAAACCAACAAAAATCATCTCCAAGATCACCACCTCCAAATACTCCCAACTTCATCCTGCTGTACCTGGCTGACCGAGCATCCGATGGACAAACCGTCGATTAGTGCTAGCTCCATATGATGCATACTATCACCAAGAATCTTGGAGAGGTCAAAAAGATTCCAGATGGTGCATCCTCCAATGCGGCCAAGTGGGCTCAAACCTGGCCCCCCCAAAATTTCCAATTGACCATAACTTGCTAACTAGAGCTCCAATACGCAATCCAAGAAGACAGGCATGCTCCATAATTTGAGCTCTACACATGTATGCGCCGACATCTATGTGGGACACCTGTCCCCAGTTGCCCTGCCCGTCGGGGATCTGCTAAACCTTTTATCTTTGAATTGCAATATCTTGAGCACCGGGGCTCCGTTTGACGAGCTGTTTGGACCGGCTTCCAGAGCACCTTGAACACTACATTCTAGAGCACTGACTCGGCACTTTAGGCACCTTCATTTGTCATCCCGTCTGGACCATACCTTAGCTCTTTTGGCCTAAAAAACCGCATTGAGCATACACTTCTGCTACCCTTTGGCTGCCCAGGGCCTTGGTACCTGTCGTAGCCTTCGACACTACCCTTGCCTGCAGCCTTTGCCTGGCATAGACCACTTTCTAGCTCAGACTGACTTTGGCTGCACCATCATTGCCCAGCCCCCTCGTCGAACATTTATGTTCTACCAAAGTATATGCACAGAACTTTAAAATTGCCACACACCAAGCTGAGAATTGAAAGCACTTGCAAAACCATAACCATCTGCTGCTGCCTCTCTGTCCAACTGCAAAGCCTCCAAACTGGTTATCCGATCCTGTAGAACTCCTTGTTGAGTGGCATTGATACGCCACATACCTTTAAAGCACCCAATTGTGCATGTACCGGCAATACAGCCTCCTTACCATAGACTATCTTGAATGGGGTAAAATTTATAGCTACTTTATAGGACGTTTTCTATACGTCCGCAGACACTTCTCTAGATTTTTTTCCCACTCAGCTGCCTGCTTGTACACGTACTTTGTTAACATTTTGAGGATTTGTCCATTAGCAATCTCCACTACATTGGGGGTGATAGTGAGGAAAACTGATGCTGAATCTTTAGCTTTTCCACTAATGCACTCATGAGCTTGCTTCTAAACCCCTGACCCCTATCAGAAACTAACACCCATGGAACACCAAAACGGCAACAGATGTTGTCGAACACAAATTGAGCCACCATATTAGCATTTACTTCCTTCACAACTTTGGCCTCGACCCATCTTGTAAGGTAGTCAATGGCTACCACCACGTATTTCTTACCGCTTGTAGACTTTGGGAGAGGACCTATGGCATCCAAACCCCACTTCTTGAAAGCACTTTGTGTGATGATGGCACCTTGTGACTCCGCTTCCAGTTGTCTTTCACCTATAGTCTGACAATCACGCCACGTCTTGCACCAGTAATTCACGTCCTTCACTATGGAAGGCCACCAAAATCCTGCTCTAAGCACTTGAAATAGAACCTTGTCTTTGCCTTGATGTCCACTTTCTTCGTGGCATTGCTCTAGCACCATACCTATCTCTTCTTTGTACAACACCCTTCTTAGCACTCTGTCACTCCCATAGTTCATGAGATCTTCACCTACGAGTGTAAATTTGTGACCCTTCTATACCACTCTTCTCTTTTGCAACTTGGACAAACCTTCTGAACACTGCCATGTACTCAAAAATCCTTCAATCTCTTTGAGAGCCTCCCTACCTGCATAAGTGGTTGGGGCCACATATAGACATGCAACATGCACCTCCACTTTGCTACTTGCTAACTGATCCGGATCTTGGTTCTGCTCTCTTGCCACATGCTTGAATTGAACCTCTTCAAAAGACATTAGCATCTTCTTGATGGAAAAGAACCAATGCTTCAAAGAATCCCGCTTTACCTGCCATTGGCCTAGCAGTTGCTTGATGACTAGCAACGCATCTCCCTTCACCACCAACCTCGAAATGCCGAATGCTATACACCACTTCAAACCCAAATGCAGAGTGAGATACTCCGCCTCATTATTGGTGTGGACATCCTCCAGATCATATGCCTTCAAAAATATAGCTTTGCCGTGTGGGTCGTGTATCACCACACCTCCTGTTTCCTTCTGTACTACCCTTTGATACGCTCCATCGAACCACATTGTAAAAGCATTCTCTAAGTCAGGCTCCTCCTTAGCTTCATCTTGCACCACCCTTGGATAGGCTGGCAAATCGACTGATTTGCTGACAAGAATGTCCACCAAGTGAGACCAACTCGTGTGATCTACCTTGAGCTCAAACTCAAACTCTTGCAGATCCAACACCCACTTCATAATCCTCCTTCTTGGCTTCAAATGTAGCACTACCTCTGGCAATAGATTGTTAGCAGTCAACACAAAAAACTTGCGCACAATTAAATGCACCTTGAACTTCCTGCAAGCGAAGACTAAAGCCATCACCCATTGCTCTGCTTCAGTGTAGGTAGCCTCTCCTGGGCTAATCACCCTGCTCTGAAAGTATATCGGCTTGTAGCTTCTCCCTACCTTTTGCAGTAGAACTGCTCCAATAGAAACCATGCCCACTGTCATAGACACATAGAAGTCATCCTCTCGATTGGGAGGACACACCGCGGCAATCCTGCGGTAAGCAAAACAACCCCATGGAGATATGAATGTGGTTTTCAACTGGTCTTTGAGCGTAATCGCTATCTGAAAGTACCCCAAGAAACCATCCATAATTGAGTATCTCTCAAGCCCAGTCACCAGCTTTAGGATCTCGCCTTGAAACGGCAATGGATATTGATTTCTTTTGGTTGTTGCATTCAATGGCTTGTAGTCAACACACACCCTCCATTTCCTATTCTTCTTAGGGGTTATAACCACTAGTGAGACCCACTCTGACTCTTTCACAAGGTATATGATGCCTGCATTCAACAACTTATTAATCTCCTGTCAAAGGGCCTCCTTTTGGATTTCCCCTAATCTTCTCAGTTGTGCTTTAGGCCTATGTCCCTCTTTGAGAACAATCTTGTGCTCTACCCCTCTTGCACCTCACAAATGCTTGTATTCCGTTGCAAACAGGTTTGGATAGAATTCACACAGTTGAACATAACCCTCCTTCTTACCTTGGTCAAATATTCACTTAACATGCTTGAAACCTCCTTTATGCTTAAACCATGAGCTTGAGTCTGCATACCTTCTTCTTTAGGAGGGGAGTCATCTATGGTGACTCCAAATAAGTCTATGTCTATCTTCAGCATGTCGTCCTCGCTCTCCTCTTCCTCTATGCTAGTGTAGCCTTCGTCATAGCCCGTCTCTGTCTCGTACTCATAGATCGTCGTGTTGCCCTCATCTTTAATTGTCATAGGACGAGAACTTCTCTCCTTGGTCTTCAAATCAAGCACAATCTGTTTTCCCTTCTCTTTGTCAGGGAAGGTGAACACTTTGCTCTCCCAATCTTGCCAAAAGCCATGGCCTACCCAAAATGATCGGATAGGCATTATCTCCTGCCTTCATCACAAAAAAGTCTATCAGGCACTCTATGCCCATCACCTTGACCTTCACATCCTGAGCCACACCCAGACACCTGGCTTTAGTACGGGTTGGCCATCTTCATGTTCACATTTGACTTGGCTATTGCCTTGACTCCCGTCTCTTTCATGGCTGCTTTTGTCATGACGCAAACCTGCACTCCACCGTCTATATAGGCATGTACTTGCATCTTCTTTTCTATAATAGAATCCACTAGAGGAAGAACATCAGTGGGGTTACCTATCCTCAAAGCCATGTTCTGCATTGCTTGCACATTCCTGTTAGCTCTTGGCAGCCTGGTGCTAACACTCGTGGACCACTGCCTCCTCAATTTTGGATTTAAAGCTAACAACTGACCAAAAGTAATGTTTGCTTTTTGATTTTGAACATCACTTACCAGATTGTACTCAGGATAGCCATGCCCTAATTGGAAATCCGCTTGTTTGATTTCGCGACACCTCCTTCTTTTGCTAGGCTCGGGTTTCTCTGTACCTTCATACACTTTCTCCTTATCCTTGCGAGCTCTGGTTTTTGGCTCTCTTTGTTTTGTTGTCATTGTACTTTGGGAAATCCCTTTGTGATTGACCTCTTTCTCAAAATCATCTATTGCATATAAACAATGCTTATCTTGCTCATGAGGCATTTTGAGAGATGGTTTTTGACTTATTCTCCCTTGCTTGCTTATATGCATCTTGATCTTGATGCTACTTGGTTTCAATTTTTTATGCGGGTGCAATGTGCTAGTTAGGACAATGGTAAATAGTACATGCACCAAATTTGTGGGGATGTTAATGTTACCAAACAGGTTTGTCTCAACATCTATAGGCATTGGCTGACTCCCAACATTTGTCTAAAGTCAGCCAATGTTGCTATGTGGAGCTCGTGTATGTAGCCAACATAATGATAAGCGAAACTTTGTTCAATGTTGAAATGTTGGAGTTATGTGGATCTCGTGTATGTATCCAGCATTATGTGAAAAGGCAAGGGAACTGGAACATGCTAATCTCCACCCAGCCATGCCCTATATAGACCCTTGGCCTGCTAAATATAGGGACCCCCTTGACTGCATGTCCATCCTGGCCCTTGGCCGTGACTGGTCCTACCCTTGTCCTAACATTACTTCCCCCTTGGAGAAGCGTTTTCATCCGCGAAAACACAAGTGATGGTATCTTCATAAGAACACTAATGTCTTCTACCGTAACATCCCTCATGGATCCAATGGTTCATTTGAGCGGAACCTGGTTCAGTAGGAGGTTCAATGAAACCAAGAGTAACATCGTGATTTTCTACATTGTTGTCCATTTGTAACCATCTGATGATACCGATTCCTATCCAAACATAGTGTGTAGACTCCATTTAGAACGCTCATGAGCATGGTAAACGAGTTTATCACAACAAAGATGTACCAAAAAGAGTACCTCTTGTCACTTTCCATGAAAGTAACTTGCTGACATAACTCATCAGCCAAGTTTAAGTCCTTGACTTGTTCCCAATTTTCATCATCAGTAAACAACCCCACCCTAACGAGTGTTCAAGGTTGAGAACCTGACTTATACATGAAGAGACTACCTAGTCGCAACATGCGTTAAACTGATAGTAAGTAAACTCCAAGAAGAGCAATAAATGCTTATTAATTGGATTGCTTGGTGCTAATGTACGCACTTTGCATATCCTTTTAGCCCAAGGTTACACTTTGCAATCTGCCAATCCCCTTGGATACTGACAGTACTGAGGCGTGTTTCCCCCACGGTTTACAGACAGTCTTCCTAGACGACTGGTAAACGGGGAATCACAATAGCATATAACATTTTTGAGGAATCAACAATGTCCGGAATAGCCATCGTGGTTAACTTGCAAAATCCACAAACACCCAAACCGAGCCATGACCTCTATTGGTGATTAGTAGACCCAAAAGTAATCTCATAGAGATAGTGCACATAGAGTGAAAAATGCTTCATAAGCAACAACCTGAGTAATACGCATGCTGTTCCAAATCAGCCTTGCTAAACACTAGGTCCCATAACACCTAGTGTGCATGCAATTAGCAAAAAACAGATCCGAACCTGTATATCCATGGTTATCCTTGCCAACACTTATGGCAAATGTGATGCGCCTAGCACACATTAAAAAGGAATGTAAATAGTTCTGAAAAGAAAGTAAGGGTGGATGCATGAATAGGTGGACCAAAAACCTTGTCCCGGATAGAGGTTTTATAACCGGTACATAAAACCATCTATATTAATTCAATTCAATATATTCTTTTGAACAGATTTTTAATTAAATATAGAATTTCCACAGCTTTTGTTAAATATAGAAGACGGCTCTGTACCTCTTAACTATGCACATCAGCCAGCTCTTTACACCATTACTATTTCCACACCTCTCTTTCAAATATAGAAGACGGCTCTGTAGCTCTTAACTATGCACGTCAGCCAGCTCTTTGTCTTCCTGCTCTCTCGTTTTCCTGTCTCTCTCTAAATCTCTGTGTAGGAGCACAGATTGTTGTTTTACTTTGTAGGCCTATCACACATCTATTGCTGTCATATACTGCTCTTGCTCTCTATAGGCCTATCACCTCACTCAATCTCTCCCTCTCTAGCATGGAGCAAGAATCTCACACTGTATGTGACTGCTCTCAGCCTCACTGTGAACTGTGTGCTAGGTATGCTATTGATGCGGTCAAGGAATATCATGCTAGGAGAAAGAGGGAGCAGCATGCTAAGAACAAGCTTGAGCAAGTAACACGTGAGGAAGATAATGATCAAAATGGTGCTGATGATGCAAAGTGTCAAAGACTTTGCAATGACCTTGTTATGCTCTTCAATCGGCGTACAAAGACCCTCGATGTTGCATCACGCTCAGATATTTTGTGCAAGTTTTTTAATCATCCTTCTCTTGGAGACCTTGAAATTCCCAGGGCACAAACAACCTTCGTTGAAGCCATACGCAACACAATAGATGCAATCAAATTACCCAAGAGTGGACAGGAGCTCATATTTAAAAGGTTCATCACCACAATGCTTATGAATGTTGAGTGTACATCTACCTCAAAAGTGAATGTTTTAGTTGCATCTAAATTGCTAAATTTGCACAAGAGGAACTTCATAGCTACAAACAATTGGTTGAGGGCAGCAGGTGATGGCAATTTGCCAATCTCTTTGTGTGCTCAACAGCCCATGGATCGTGGTTCCATAACACCTGATGAGAAAGAGTTGATCTTCTCTTTTTGGATGTCTAACACTCGTGTTTCACCCAATAAGAAGGATGTGGCAGAAAGCGTATTGGAAGAAATTCATATGTCAAACATCCTTTGCATCTTCTTGAACAATCTCAGGTAATAACTTGCTTCACTATATCCATTTTTGTTTTCTAATATTTGCATTCATGACCTATATTCACTATAATTGGGTTGATAAGAGTAGACATGAAATCGGATATGAAGGAAGTTATAAATGGAAATAAGGTGAATCTGTATTTGGTCCTAGATTAAGAGTAGATAAATATTGGATGTGAAGGAGAATATAAATGGAAACATAGTTTTTATCATACGCGTATGTTTGCTGAAACATACGTTTGCAGAAGCATACTTTCACACACGTATGATATGTATAAACAAACGGGACTAAAATTAAAAACCCCAAATTTCCTAGCGATTGTACTCTGCAAGTCTACTCCTTCTTGCATAGTGTTCATAGTATGCCCTTCCTTGCTTTGCAGCCTTGCCTCATCTCGTCCACATGGTAGTTGCGCCCCAATATTGACAGCTCCGAGTCAGCACTAGTAGCGAATTCAATTTGCAGGTTTGTGCTAGGTTCTCTGTACGCAACTGGCTGAACGAAGAGAGTTTGCAGGTTTGCACTAGGTTCTCTGTATGCAATGGGTCATGAACATCTGCAGTGTGGAAATTGATGCAACAGATCGGAAGGGCTGAGCGAATGCAGTTTGCATTTACTAATACACAAGTGGCTGAGGTCAAGTATGAAAGTATGGTTGAAGTTTTACCATACTTGAACCATACTTTCATACTCGTATGCGTATGCAGTATGGTTGCCGCATGAAAAAACTATGAATGGAAATATTGAATATGTATTTGGTCCTAGTTAAAAGTAGATAAATATCGGATATGGGTTTCCATGACGAGTATAATCATCTTAAACAACTCTTGATATGGTATGTGAAAGATGTACTGGTTAACCTAACATTTATGTAATAACTAAACCGATTTTAAATGAAAAAACTGGTTTACATAGCCATTAGATTAATTTTAGCTGGTTAACACTTTTTTCACACTAGTATAGAACTTGGTCAAGTGTATATATGTGGTATGTGAAAGATGTACTAGTTAACCCGACCAATTATGCACTTACTAATACGTTTGAAATGAAAAGACCGGTTATATAACGAGTAAATTAATTTCAACTGGTTAACACATTTTCACAGTAGTTTACAGCTCGGTTAAGTGTATATGTGGTATGTAGTAGACATACTACTTAACATAACCAGTTATATAAAAACTAATAGCGGTTTGATATTACAATACCGGTTTACATAACCAGTAAATAGATTTAAAACCGTTTACACATTTTATGCCAGTAAACATCTTGGTCGAGTGTTCACATGTACTCTTTGTCATACCGGTTAGGTTAAAAACTGGTTCACATAACCAGTGAAAAACTTTTACCACTTATTCCTCACTGGTATACATCGTGGTTAAGTGTTCACATGTACTGTTTGTCATGTTAGATAGGTAAAAAACATATCGGTTTGAAAGGAAAATACTGGTTTAAATATCCAATAAAATTTGTTTAACACTTATTTCTCACTGGTATACATCGTGGTTAAGTGCTCACATGTACTGGTTAGGTAAATAACATACCGGTTTTAAATGAAAAGACTGGTTTACATAGCAGTAAGAACATTTGAACTGGTTGACACTTATATACCACTGGTACGTACCAAGGACATGTGTTCATATGTACTGGTTTGCCTAACCAATTAAGTGAAAAAACATACTGGTTTGAAATAGAAATACTGGTTTATAGTAATGTAACAGTTCAAAGATAATAAAAACCTGCAGTTTTCTTCAATGTTCTTTAACCATACATGTTTTCCATTGTAGGTGGAGCTCTTTCTCAACTTCAAAGAACAATACCCTGAAATTGTAATAAGTCAGCATCATGCGTTTGAAATTGTAATAAGGCAGCATGCCTTTGAGTACATGAAGCCATATTTTGTGCGAAAATTGAGAGACCGATATACTTGCTGCTGCATTTCACATGTTCAAATGTCCTTCCTAAAGGATGCCATAAATCACATGCGAAGTTCTGTATTCAGTCTGCATGGAAAATCTTGCCAATGTCAATGCAACATATGCAAAGACAATGGTGGATGCAAGGCACCAAAAAACCCTATCAAGAGTGTAACAGCCTTATTGGACTCTATACTGTGTCCAAAATCAGATACGTCCACCTTCTATGCCCTTGCCTGCTTGAGTGGTCAATGTAAAAGGTGTGGCCCAGCTAAGTTAGATTTTTGTGCTGCAGAGGCTGTATTTATTGCTAAAAAGATTGTGGTGAAGATTTTTGAGGACCTAGAAGTAGGAACTGCGCGTGACGGGAAGAAGAAGAAAAGGAAATTCTTGTCGCATAAGGAAATATCATGCCAGGATCTCTCAGTCATGTTCAAAGACCATCTTAAGAAATACATAATGCATAATTTTGTGTATAGATGGCAAGCAGAACAATATAAGGAATGTATACAAAGCTTTCCAGAAGATGTTGTTGTGTCAGTTGTTGACTTTGCTAAAAATTATAGTTTCAAAGAACAAAATGGGATTCAGTCCATGCACTGGTATTCAAGTCAAGTAACTATTTCTGTGCACATAACATATTTCCGAATTACAGGTAACGACATCACCCTAGATCAGTATTATTTCTTTTGTATTAAGCCTTCAATAATTTATGATTTTTATATTATGCAGGTGACATCCACAAGACAATTCACTTCTTCATTTCTGATGACAAGCAACATGACACACATTTTGTTCAACACTGTTTTCTAAAACATGCAGAATGGCTAAAGAAATTTGGTCTAAACATAAGGCGTCATTGGGTATGGTCTGATGAAGCAGCTTCACAATTCAAAGCAAGAAGACCATTCTATTTCCTTGCCAGGTATACCATGTTCTAACAAACATTGTCTGAAGGTGGTTTTAATATAGAGACCTATACTGTTGGCATTAAATTTGTAATAAAATGCTTGTCAACATCAATAATATTATAATACGTGTTTTCTTTTGGTATTTTTATCGTGCCGAGAGTATACTAATCTTCTTCTATCCATTGAATAAATGCAGATACAGTGTTTTTACGGGATGGAAAATGTCTTAGAACTTTTTTGGATCCGGCCATGGTAAGGGAGAACACGACGGTGCGAGAGCAGTGATAAAAAGGTCTTTAACTCAATACCAATTGCAGCCAAACTGCCCAAAGATAGACTCTACTGCAGATGTTGTGGCATTATTGAGACGGACCTTGTCAGATGGTGCTACAGCCACCTATGCATCTCACGCCCATTATGTAAGCAGGATTTTTTGGGTGATTGAATTGGGGGATGTCGAAAGGGAAAAATTTTGGGATGTGAAGGCTGTAAAAAATACCCGCTCAATGCACTCTGTTTTTGCATATTCAGAGCATGATACAACTGCTTTGAGAACACGTTCACTGTCTTGTTTCTATAGTGCATGCAAATAGGAAAAGTGGAGGAGATGTGTGAGCAAGTCACACGTTCCTTTCTGGACATACCTTATTTTTGAGCCTATAGAAGAAGGGGAAGACGATGACGACGAAATAAATGAGGATGCAGCGTATGAAGGACACTATGACACCCTTAGTCAAGCTCTTATTGTTGGTGATAATTTTGATGTTCCCGCACCAAATGACAATCAAGAAAAAGTGGATTTCTATATTGTGAAATGCACTGCAGCTTTTGAGGAGTTTCATTCAGACGCTGAAGATGACTGGGGCAATATCATTGGGTGAGGATCCTATGCTATCAAAGGGTTTTACTATTGTATGATAAATGAGAAGACCTACGAGCTTTTGGACAAAAAGCCAGAGGTGTTCATATATTCACATCTTGTTCTGGCAATCAAAATCCCCATGATACCCCATCCCAACAACTCAAAACTATATACAATATCACTTGATGTCAGTGAGTCTATCTATAATAGTATGCCTTTTGAGCTGTAGCAATCAGTTTGTTTAAATTTTTTGTCCAAACTTCCTTTTTAAAATAAAAAAATGTCTTTGTTTATCCCTTTGAATCACTACATGTCCTTACATTTTAAATAAACTGGTTCTATAAAGGCGGCAATTTAATGGTTTTGTACTAGTATCATACAAGTTGGAGATTACACTATAAGTACAATAATAGTACAAACATGATGGCAGAATCCCTTTCTCTGACTCTGCCTTTAACTGTAAACTAAACTGTGTTTGAACCCAGTCACTTCTCAGTATCATACCGGTATCATACAAGTCCCTATTTGACTTTTCTCATTTTTTCACACGACCAGGTTGCCCACCACCAAAAGGACTGGACAAAGCAAAATCAATGTGCTTTTGTGAGTCCACTCTAACCAGGAAAGATGCAACATTGACAACTTGCTTGCCAACCCTCCTGCTACCTGCTTCTCCTCCTCCTTCGTCAGAAGATGCACTCTCTGAAAAACCCTAATTAGCCTCTCTCTCTCTCTCTCTCTCTCTCTCTCTCTCTCTCTCTCTCTCTCTCTCTCTCTCTCTCTCTCTCTCTCTCTCTCTCTCTCTCTTTGTCCCTCTCCCTCTCTCCTTTTATTTGCAAGATACTTCAAATATAGAATACAACGTATTTCCCTGCAACTTGCTTGTAAATGTATTATACATGAATTCTGTTACATTGATTGACAAAAAGGCTGAGTAATTCTCCATTTACATCCATTGACAAAAATCTGTTCCTTTGTTCTTGAAAAAGTCAATCCGCCATTTCCAATAAATATGACGCACATAGGCATCATCAAGTTGTCCGTCTTCACAAATTACAGTCCTCTTTGTATACTCAATTCTGTCCTTAGAGATCAACCAGTGTGCCAGCCAGTTTATGATAGTGGTTGACAGAAAACAGGCGCGCACTTCTTTAGACTGCTTTTCTAGCTTGGGAAAAACAAGAAATGACCCCAATGAATTAAACATTAGCTTATATCCAGAATAAGTGTGTCAGGTGGTAGGTCAGGAAAATTTTTGAGATTCTTGTGGAACACCGGTTTATCTGTCCCGCCCATTTTAAAAGGGGCCCTTGTGCACTGCGCCTGACTTACCACTCTATTGAATCTTTTGTGGTGGTCTGGGAACACTGTCAGTAGCGTGCGTTTGAGCTTCTCAAACTCGTAGCAGTTCCATATCCACACTTCGAACCATCCGAAACAAAAATTCAGAAACACTTCTGCATCGGGCCTTACCCAAAACTGTGTATCCCCTTCAACAACATGGCGCATTTTTGGCCAGTAGGGCAATTCTTCACCATATTTTACATCAAATTTCTTGAACAGTAAGCTGTTAAGGTCCAAAATGAGAACCCTACGGTGGACGCTCAACGGAGGTGGTGGCCTTGGCCATATCAGTGGGATTCTTTTACACATTCTATACCATAGAGGAAACACGAGCACTGGAGGAGACAACACCCAATTCCATATTGCACGAATGTCAGCCCTACCATTCTGCTTGTCAGCCCTGAACCAATCTGCAAGGCGCCATTCTTCAACTAAAAACATATCTGCAGATGCAAAATTACACAAGACTCAAATTTAAATATGCAATAAAGACATATCTACAGATTGAAATCATATAATAAAAAAGGGATTGGTCTTCTGCAGAAATAACTCTGGGGCAATCCTTAAGCAGACACTTTCCTTTCTCAGCCAAGTGAGCATAGCAGAATTCATGGTATGCATGTGAACAAGGAAATAGAACAACATGGCTTGATCGATTGTGATCATGAATTTTTACACCACAAGCATTGCACACATCAATGAGAACAACACTATGTCCAGGAGATGAAACTCGTGCATGCAAGACTATGGTTTCAGGTAGCATTGGTTGATTAATCATGTCTGTCACAAACGTAACATAGAGACCAAAGGTTTCCTCACTCTCCAAGCATTTGGATAATTCTTCCTGTAGGCAAGAGACCTCTGTTATCAGACAATGTCAAACAGGTATAAAATCGGTATGAATGCTTGAATCGGTATAATAATGTTATCATACCGGTATAATTACATCTCGCTGGTATGATGTTATCCCACCGGTATGATGTTATTATACAGGATATTATAACATCATACCGGTAGGATAACATTATACCGGAAGGATAACATCAAACCGGTTGGATTTTATCATACCATTAGGGTGTAATCATACCGGTCGGATCTAACCATACCGGTCTGATGTAACCATACCGGTAGGATATAACCATACCGGTAAGATGTAATCATACCGGTAGGATGTAACCATACCGGTAGGATGTAATCATACCGGTAGGACCGGTAGGATAACATCTTACCAGTATTGTCATCTATCCTTACCGAATTGATGTTATTGTCATACTATTATGTTTTTTTATTATTCGGTTTTTTGGTACCACATTCTACCCGTCCCGGTATAATAGAGACCTAATACTGGTATTGTAAAACTTATAATAGCATTTTCACTATTAGAATTTCAGTACAATATGGTTATTATAATCATACCGTTACTTTAGTGTTAAACTACTATTTTGTTTTGTTACTATATCGGTATTATTTTGTTGTTATACCTGTATTATGTTGCTTTCATACCGTTATTGTGATCATTGATAGAACTTATAGTAACATGTTCACCAATAGAATACCAATACCGGTATTGTAACCGTTAGTTTGCAGGTATGTTACCATTATTTATAGTAATCAATCTACTTTATAGGTATTATTGTGTAATCATTCCACAACAGTATATAGACTATAGTATATTGTACATCCAAACCAGTACTTTGCTGGTGTTATACTACAATCAGATGGAGTTAAAAGCATACCTGTGCCTGCTGTAGGGTGGCTTTTTCTTGGTCAAATTTTTCTTGGAGGCTGTCAAGCAAGCCTGTTGGTACATTGGCATCGTTAGGGAAGTAAATTAGGATGGTGTCAAGGGCACCCTCGCAACGGTGCACATCAGCAACAGATTTGACCACAGAATCCTTAGCCTTATGACACTCGGCTGATACATTGTCATGAGATTTTCTAACCTCAACAAGTAGTTCTTGCAAGGAAGTGGATACTTCAACACTAAACGCAGACTGAGTAGTTGCAAAAAGCCCACTTCCGGCTGGTGTACTTCCAGATGGGGTATTTACTAACAAGATGGCAGAACCACTTGGGGTTCCTGTGGATACTTGGGAAGTCTCTAACTTCCATTGTTCTCTTTTCCTCTCTAAGTGACCTTCATTGGTCACATTCTTCACCACCTCATATGCAAACTCAGCCCACTTTACCGGACCTGTGCATACGAAATAAACATATCCGCGTGCAAACTTGACTCCCAGCAAATAGTTTGGTGGTTTGGATTGATACACCTGATTTTAGAGTTGGTAGAGTGCCTTGTAGTGATCCGGCCTTGCTGTTTTTATCGGCACTTTTTTCTCCTTCACTAGAAGACACGTGAAAACTTTCATCCAGTCGGATATGGGCACATCTATATCTGTCAACTTCCGAACATCTTTCCCCTCAAGACTTAACCCATATTCCCTGTGAAAATCCTCCTTTGTCGTGCAGAATGTCTTTAATGGCACCTCCACATCCTTGGGGTGGACAAAGCGGCTGATTTTGGGAGGAGGCTATAACTTCTGTCTATGAAAAGAATAAATCCATATTCATTACTCAAAATATCCAGACCTCAATACTCTACTACACATATAGGTCCACTGTACACAACACAGAGAGAGATAGAGAGAGGTGACATACCTTTGTGGGAGAATGTCGGGTCTTTGTGGGGGAGACCTGTCGGGCTGCATTTCTTGGGCTCTTTCTTAGGTTGCTATCCATAGCGAAGGATGAGAAGCGTGCACAGGGGGCTGTAGAGTGAGCTGAGAAAGGCGCAGAAGGAGAAAGGCATAGAGATATGGAGAAGTACAGTCATGCAAACATTCGACTGAACATTCGTCTGACGTGGGCTCCACATGGGTTTTTGAATCCTCCACACGATTATTAAATTCAAACGATTTTGTATCCTCCACACGATTATTTAATTCAAACAATTCTTGCCCATAACACCAATTTCATACCCCCTAAATTTTAAGCCTCCAAAAGAAACTTTCAACCGGTTAAAACCGGGCCACCTATTCATGCATCCACCCTTAAATACTTTCAGTTGCAATCTCTTGCAAGCCTTGCTGAAATGTCTGAATCACAAGAGAAGGTGAAACATTGATCACTTCTTGGTACAGACAATGAAACTTTTTCATTAACAACCTATAGCCTTGCTATATGTATAAACAACTATCTCTAATGTTGTTTAGCAATACTTGTAGCTGAACAAGTCATTCTAAGTATCCGACAATTTCTGGCCACCACTGAAATTGCTCCTGGTACGTCGTGCTAAAAAATGGTCGAGAAAACAGATTTGACCAGCACGTAGGGACTTTGTCGTGACACATATTTGAAATAGGGGGTGCCAGTGTCAGTCCCAGAGACTCATATTCGCCACATGTGGAATATGTCTCAACTAAGGATGTCTGAAAAAAGCACATCCTTCAAGTACAAGATGTACGTGTGTGTGGAGGTAACTCTAAACACTTTGCGACGACAAGAGTGAGAGGGACCCTCATTCATTGCTCCACACTGGCTAAACCGAACTCCTTGAGTTCCTAGACCATGTTGTATCCCATGTGACAACATGTGCCAAATTGAACCCTACAAGTAGGTTCGTAACAGCATAAGGAGAAAGATAGATTGGACACTTGGCCCAAAATACTTTGTGCCAACATGCCCTTGGCATGGCTCTGTAACATTCAATCGTACTTATACGTCTTGAAAAACCAAGCAAATCATACTAAAAATGGAATAACACCAAATCAATAGATGGGTACCTGGAGATTTGAACGTAGTGTTCAGTTACCCGTATTCAAATGGGGAGGAGTACGTGCCCTACCTGAAAAACAAATAGCATTGCACTGGGAACCCCGGGTGTTGCCTTTGCAATCCAAGCCCTTGGATTATAATCTACACAGTGAAACCCCTTGGTAAGACTCTTTGTAGAAACTAATCAACTAGCAGATAACGGTAACCAACATAGTCAACCGTGTACAGAATGATTGGAATCAACGTAAAAAGTAAGTTCGTCCGCTACCGCGTGGTAGACTGCGGAATTCTTTCCTTGAAATTATAACTAGGAGAGATCAACTGTGATCCTCAAAGCAGATCAAACTGTGATCCTTAATGCCTATGGGATGATGTAATAATCACCCATCGGGTCTTACCCCAAAATAGTATGTCCATAGACAATCCGTAGTGCTATAGAGGGAGCCGGAGATCCACACAAGTGAAATGCCTAGCTCTTATGGAGATCCATGTTGTCTCAACCTATTGTTGCATCTATACTCCGTGGTAGAGATCGGCTGCTGATGGGAGTTTAAGGTTATAAAAAACTCAACTCGATCGTCGCACTGAAAACATGTAGTGCAAAATGACACACTAAAGATCCGTAATGACAAGACTCTTGCTTGTCCATTAACGTCGATGTCAGTACTTCCTTGGGTAGATCTTGAAAACAATCACCCAAAGAATGCCAATAGTTGGTTCTTACCCTTGGCTTGACAATGGCTCTTAGCCTGTTTGGCGCATATCCCTTATGCAAAATAGTGTTCAATCGACGAACCGATGAAGACTAATTTGAGTATCATCTTAGCCACGTGCTAGCTGTGAGTTAGAGCACCTTGGCGCAAGCTGACTCACGAGCAAAACATGTATCAAAAGCTTCTTAGAAGAGTTTCATTTTTTTTCTTAGAGAGAGAGATAGAGAACGAAAAGAAGAGCATACTGGGCTGAGGAACTTTCCTTAAATTTCTAGTGTGTGTGTGCCCAGAATGTGTGGTCTTAGACATCTTATGCCTAACTGGCAGCTTATCCTATAAGCATGCAACAGTCTGCCTTTATAATGCTGTCATCGAGAGAGGAAAGAGAAAAACAAGCCACAGTTTGCCCCACTTACCACATGTATGGGGTCGTGACTTTAGGACGACTTAGCATTGGCACTTTGCCCGTACAATAAGTCCTTGATTTAGGTTCCTGTTAGCGTTGGTGTGTGTTGATAGCAACCAACAAGCATAGTAAACAATACATCCTTAGTCTGTCCTTGACAGAGTTGCGAGTGTGATAGCGGAAGCGTAATGCATGAAGTGGTAGAATTGAATCCACCTACTAGCATGCCTTGCATGCATAATTGTAAGCCCTTGAGGAGAGTGATGGCCTTAACCGTGAGAACCAAACCATCAGTGCCTTGCACAGTGTAGACTGGTAGGGATTCTTAAGTGCCTTGCACAGTTTAGACTAGTAGGGATGCTATGAGGAGATATTCCAATGGTTGACAAGCATGAAAAATGAAGCACATCTTAACATAGTTTAGGGTTAAGATGTCTTTAACTTGTGAAGGTCAAATCTGACTCATAGCCAATTCGAACGAGCAAGAGAGAGTTGTCACGTGTATCATATACACTCTCATATGGCATGCATACCCTTTTGGTATGCAATGAAATATCATGCAAGCATAGTTAAATCCCTTCCAAGTTGGTATGTTCATAGCATATTCCAAACATGCAAAGTCTCAATACAAAATTCGGTAATTATGAAAGCCGTGCTTCACATAAATACTTCTATGCTCATAGCAAACAAATATTCTTGTCAATTTATAGAGGAAAAGAAAGTTGACCTTGTCGAGCATTTTTTGATAATCGACCTTGTTGAATTGGCCCCATGTACTGAAAAGCAGAAACACTTGCAAAATATGTACTGTGTACTTGCTTGGCTTGATTACGTTGTCCTTGACCGATATGTAGATACGGACCCTCCTTCTGGAATCCTTGCTTCCCCCAAGTCAGAGACCATGCCTGCCATGCCCTTACTTGTTAGGTAAGTTTGCCTTGTTGGATCCTTGTTCCGTTGTGAAAACATGATGGAAACACCATCGTGTAGCTTATGACGGTGGTATACCGAAAGGAATTCCCACCAATTTGTGGCTTTGCTGAGCAAAATGCCATACCCAAGGCATATAAACATTTATCGTAATGACACAAACAAAGCGTAAAAAAATTAGTCGGCCTTGCCAACATCTATACCGTACCAATTGTAGGCATGGCCTGTACTTTCCTGAATGCAATTGGATGACAGTACCAATTGGTAGAAACCTCGAGATCATTAACCATTCATTAACCATTCGTGCATGTTTTGCCTGAAACTTGAGTCAAATACAAAAATTGTAAACCATATTGAGATGCGTACCTCCCTTGCATACCTTGCATGCTTCTTGCCTCTTGCGGAGTGTTGTGGAAAATGTGTCAGTGCAGCTACTACTTTGTATTCGAGAAATCCGCTGCAACCGAGATTCGCAGTCACTTGATAAGTGTTGTGAATTTCTAAGGTTGGAAAAAAAATTATGCATGTTGAAGATACACACAAGAGATTCTTCTTGATCCCAGGTACATAAAGTGCATCAACAAGTGTGAAGGAACTACCATTTGCAGCAGTAAGCACAATCTTTCTAACTCCCTGAACCGGATAAGAGGCATTGTTGGCACAAGTGACTGAATTCCCATGAGGGACAGACTCGAGAGAGGTGAACAATTCACGATGTGAGGTAATGTTCTTTGTAGCACCAGTGTTGAAATACCACACATGTGAATCTGGAGCAACTGACAAGCATGCATCATGGACAACAGGATTGTAAGTGCACTCTATGCTAAAAGCCCATTCTGCATCAACATCAGCATTACAGTCTCCTTTTACAAAAGACTCAACAATGACTGCATTTGTCATGGAACCAGTATTTGCAGTGGAACCACCCTCTTTCTTCTTAGCCTCTTTGGCCTTCAACTTAGGACACGACTTGATCAAGTGATCATTAGCTTTACAATAATGGCAACACATCTTCTTTTTTCCCTTATCACCAGAATTTCCATACGAAGTGCTGCCAGCAGAAGCATTAGGAACAAAAGTTTTGCCACTCACAGCAGAGCCATAAGAAGTGGCTGCATTACTGTTACCACCCTTTCTTTGAGAAGCAATAAAAGCCTGTTCAACTGCACGCTACCTAGTCCTGTTTTTTTTGGAAAGTGACTCTTGCAACAGCAATGTGCATAATGCATCAAACTTGACAACTTCAGGATTTCCTTGGGTCATAAGTCTCCAAGTACTAGCAAAAGTCTGGTAAGAATCTGGTAAGGCATCAAGAACAGTCTGCACAAGGGAACTGTCTGAAATGACTTCACCTGCAGAAATAAGTTTCTCATTGATATCCTTGACACTAGCAAGGAAAGTGTCCATATCATCTTCCTCATGCATAATCTTCGACTCCAGCTCTTTACGCAGCAAAGCAATTTTAGCCTCATTACGACTTGCATAAAGACCAGCCAAAATATCCCAAGCTTGTTTTGCAGATTTTGTTGAATGGATGTGAGGAACAATGGTGCGCTTCACAGACAACGCAATCAATGCATGATTCTGCGCATCCTTTACATCCCAACGAGCTTGTTCTGCTGTAGGAAAAACAACTCTAATAGCTGCAATCCTTGCAGCAAGACCTGCAACATCCTCAACATCGCCTACATCCTCAGAACCAGGACGTTCATCAATGCTTTGCACAATATTCCAGACGCCCTTTGACACAAGAACGTGTTGCATCATATAAGCCCACATAGGGTAATTGTTCCCATCCAACCTGTCCTCAACAGCAAACATCTTGGACACATCTGTGTTGTTGTTGTCAGCCATGGTAAATGTTGCACTTGATGTGAAAACTGCCCAAAAATACGAGAAACGGAGCGGGAACAATACGTGCTATATAGCACAAACCATAGAAGACTATAAGGCACCTGTTATGCAAAAAATGGCACTGATAGAAATTCTGCACAAAATGATGAAATTGCCTGTGCAGACCTGCCTGTAGTGGAAACGGAGGCCGAAATGAGCCCGAAATATTTTTCAACCTGCGAACACTCGCCAAAGCTCACTGAAATTGGAGAAAGTGAGCAGGCGTGTACTGAAGCTGCTGGCGACTGAGCCCGGGAGGACGCAACATGTTCTGATACCAATTGTTGGAATTAGGGTTGTAGAGAAACATACATAGCTTGGAGAAGAGGAAGAAATCTCGAGGCACATAACAGAGAGTGTATTACTTAGTGTGCAATGGAAAGATAGATAGCCCTAGAGTGATGGGCGTATATACGATGCTCGAGGTAAAGAACCTCCTAAAGAGGGAAAAAATTCCCCGGCGGTCCTAGTGTGTTCACTCACATCACTACCACATGTATATGGTAACATAAGAGAGTTGCCCAACAAGATGCTTCTTCTTTGACAACCCTTGAGCTCTCTCCTCAAGACTCAGCTCTTAATTTAAATTGCATTGACCTCACTAGCATGGTAGAGACAATCCTAGCTATGCATCAACACAACTTAACTACCTATGCATAGCACTACTCGGACTACCCTCTATCGTCCCAAAGGACTCCGACAAGAAGGGGGAAGGCATTCTAAATGCGGACCTAGATAGTTGTAATAGACCAAAAAAAGGGCAATGTTTTGAAGTGTTTGTATGTTAATGTATGAGTTTTGGCAATCCAAGCAAAATGACCTTAAAAACTAAGTGATTGGGGACAATGCAATATAGGTGTGCATGTGTAAATATCGTCAAAAAAGCCAAAAATATTGCAAATTTCATCTTTTTGCATGTTTTTTAACGGAACTAGTGATCAAAATGAAGAAATCCACAAAAACATGGCCAAATTTAGTAATTATGTGTGTTTAGGTAATTATTGGATTGGATTTTATTTTCTTGGATTAGTCTTTTTTTAAAAAAATATTTGTTAATAAAAGGGTCAAAAATAGAAAATAAATAATAAACAGGCTCACATGGAGAAACATAAGGTACCATGATGATCAGGAAGGGAAGATCGGCGAGCATGTCAAATCTTGTTCAATTCTTACAATAGTGGCGGAAAGCCTAAATTAGGCCCGCAATGCCTGATTTGGTGAAATTCTTGAAAAAGGAGTAATCGGAGTCCATATGAGAAACTTTTGGAAAAAAAGTGTACTACACAATTTAGTAGGACTAACCGGGGAGTTTGAGAGAAAATGAGTCGAGAAGCCTAGGTATGTATAGCCCAAGTAGGCCAAAACTAGTCTCATTTCTACTTTGACCTTCTTGAAGAGAGCTTGTTTTGTGCGCGCATTCGTCCGTTCCTACCAAACTTCTACACTACACAGTTTTGCACAAGACATGAGGGCTACATTCCTAACTTACTAACAAGTATGTTTGGCCTTGTTTTTGGGGTTGGAGATAGCTCAGAAAAACCCTACGTTAGTAGAACCTTCCTAGGAAAAAAAGAGGTGAAAAACAACCGTGCATTCCTAGATCTGTGGACCAAATCATACCAAACTTGAAGGGTGGCATAACGATCACTATTGGAACATTCCCAATGAGTCGTTGACCATTTGACTTGAGGCTAGGGGCGTCTATAGATAATAAGCTGAAATCTAACCCGAGTCAAAATTAGAATCTGACTTCACAGAAGGCTTCCCCATGGGAGTCATAACTAGTGTGCATAGGTGGAATAAAAAAGAAAGCTCAGTTGGACCCCGAACACAAGAAATTAGCTCGTACTACCACAAATAGTCGATTTTTTAGCTAAGGCCTCAAAACCACCCCAAACCAGACCAAACTTGAAAATCCCACTCCTCAAGGCATATGGGACACCACCCCATTCATGCTTGGAAGAAAAGTAACCTATTTAAGTGCCAAGAGCAAAATTACCAAAGTTAGAGGACCAAATGAGAAAACAACTCAAGGAGACCAAGATCAATTCAAATTAGGGCCAAGGGTTACTCATTAGGCCTAGAGGACAACTGTTTAGCATTGGAAGTTCAAAAGGCTGAATTTTTGCAAGTCAAGATAACGCGCTTACTATCTCTTCACCCCAAACTGACTCATTTTGGCATTTTGACCTCATGCACACTATCCTCATTATGCATCACGGCTCTGAATCCCCTCACATGTCAAAAATCACCCACATCATGCTCACATCATCAAACGACACACCAAAACTTCCAAATTCCAAAATTTAGACCAAGGGAATCATTTTTCAATCCAAAAAGTACAAAAACACATTCAGAGCATAAGAACAGCATGTGCAACCTGCCCAAGCCAAAAAATTTGCAAAAGAATTGAAATAATGGCATAGTAGATAATCAACGCGCTTATTATCTCCTGTGGCTAAATGAGTTTAAACTTGAAAACATATGTTCCCATCAGCTTTATCATGCCCTCACTAGCCTGCACACCAATTTTGGGTCAATTTGGACACCTCAATATTCTGCAACAACACTTAGTCATTCTCAGAGCGTTCCAGCCAAAAAGTGATCCCAACCAGGCATCCATGCATCCAAATCTAACCAAACTTCAAATCCTATGTATTTTCAATGCCTACAACCCCTATGCATAGCCAAAATCCAATTTGGATGCCAAAATGATGTCCTACATGATAAGCGCGTTTATTATCTCAAATGTAAATTTTAGGTCAAATTAGCTTTTTGATGTTAAAACTTTGATTTTATGGGTCAATGTGGTAAATTTTTGGCTTCAATTGTGAGTTTGATCTACAAAATCTCAATTCCTGCCCCACAAGTGACTTTCCACTACTCTGAAATGCGCCTAATGCCAATATATGGTGGGCCTGCTCATTTTAATTAATATATTTTTAACCCCTCTTGTACATGTAATTCTATAAACTGTGAGGTCCCCAACCCCAAGAAGATTGGGGCGACTTTGATAGATGGCCTTCCTTTATTCTCCTTTTCCATTGACGACACCCTACTCTGTTTCCACGAAGTAGAGATACGAGCAACAAAAGAGAGGAAGTCCTCTATCCATCGTTTACGTGGTTATAAGGGTCATACGCCACAAGCTAGGTTATAAGGCCATCGTATACGTGGTTATAAGGGTCATACACCACAACCAGGTTGATAAATCTAAGATTCCAATGAAAGTCGTTTCCTAACATAAAGATGAAATCCCATTTACATATTTACAATCCATAAACAACGCCTTGTTCTCCACGTTTAAGAGGCACGGCCGCTATCCATAAACCATAAATATGATATGAGACTTTAGTCTAAACTAAATGGTAATCTTGTGTCACGTTGATTTGGGCCATTTTGTCTCATGGCACAATGAATCTTTAATTTCACTTCTCTTCATAACAGGGAGTGGAGATTTTCTCGACTAATCAAAACCACCCATCCTTGACTGGCAACCTGAGCCAGCCCCCACTTTCCACCCCACATGCACACTTTTTACCACATTGTTTTACATATACAAACAATGTTCCTTAATTAATTCCAAACACAGGTTCTTTTATACAGCCCTTCAAACAATACCAAAACAATTCAAACAAGGCCTAATGAAAACAGTCTTATATTTCAACAAAAACAACTTTTCCAATTTCTCATGAGTTGCCGCTACCCGCGGACTTCCTCTGTCTAACCAACAGAGCCTTTGCAAAGGATTTATTCGCTAACCGCAAATTGCACAACCTTCCCATCTCGCTAACCGCGATGCTAACCGCCAGGCATTCCGCTACCTGCGAGGCATCCCGCTAACCGCAAGGCATCTTGCTAATCACCAGGCATCCCGCTACCGCCAGCATCCCGCTAACCATGAGGCGTCTTGCTAACCGCCAGGAATCCCGCTACCCACGAGACATCCCGCTAATCGCGAGGAACAAAAAGGAGTCGATAACCTCAGCTTAATCTCCGCTAATCGCGGAATCATCTCGCTACCTGCGAGAACAAAATATATTCTTTCAACAATTCTTCTCATTAAATGATTCATCAAACATGATCAACCAATTCCTCATATCAATTAGAATCCACTTATCAAACAATAACAATTTGTTAAGCAATAACAATTCAACAAACAATGATAATTTTCAAATAGTTCTTTCACTAATCTATGAAAACATATGCTTGTTTCTTGTGATAGAATCACGTTTCTCGGACAGTTTAAGGGGTTCCCTATGCTTAGCTTCCCAAGTCAAACATGAATAGAAATGTAGAATTATAAATTTGTCTTACAGTATTTGGAGCGTGTACGGCGACATCATGTGCTGGAGATTGGACGGCTTCGACTTCTTCTTCGATTGATGCTTCCGCATGAGATACGTTCGGAGTAGACACCTTTCTTCCCCACTTCCTTGGTGGTGCAATGACATGGGCGTCCTTAGAACTTCGCGTTACACACTTCGGAGCCATAGCTTCGGAATAGAGAAAAGAAAAGCGCGTTGTTGAGTGAGAGAGAGAGAGAGAGAGAGAGAGAGAGAGAGAGAGAGAGAGACAGAGACAGTGTTCACAAACCGAAAGATGGCATGTCGACGATTAGAGATGGAGATGGTTTGAAGGTAAGAGGTTAAGGGAGACAGGCTTCCTCCGGCGCATCGTTGCAAGAGAGCTTCCGCTCATGTAGGTGTGTGTGTGTTCAAAGTGAGAGGAGAAGGGTCCTTTATATAGGCCCTAGGGGGGTGCTAAGAATACTGAGAGGGTTTCAAGAATAGGAGAAGGAAAAGCTCGCGTATCGTCACGTCTCTACAAAAATAAAAAATAAAAAAATTTTGACGTTCGTGAATCTTATGCGCGATTTTTAAAAAGCTCTATACTTACAAGTTCCCATTCTATCTTGAGAGAGAGAAAGAAAGAAGTATCCTAATTTTGACTCACCTCTCTTTCTTTCCTAAAAATACTATCTCTAAGGTTTTCCTTCACACATAGCTTAGGTTCCCACATAAATCTATTGTTCCACATAAAGAAAGATCATAAATAAATAGATTCTGAATCCGATTTTCGATTCGATTGTTATGATAAACTCATGATGACTCACAAAATTGAGAATCTCAATTACTTTGTAAAATAACTGAAATGACTTATATGGATAAATGTTGGATACATTACAATCTCCCCAACTTAAGGATTCGAGATGTCCTCATCTCGAGAAAAAGTGAGAATACTTCTTAGTGTACATCAATGTTTATAATAATTCAAATCTATAGGGTACTTTCCAAACTTAGACTTATCGAGTCCACTAAAAGTTCAAATGTATGACTTAATCAATCCTTACTTATCCGATTCATTAAAACTCAATCACATGACCTAACCAATCTTGACTTAACCAGTCCATCAAAACTTAGTCGTATAACTTAACCAGTCATGACTTATCCAATCCGTCAAAACTCAATCATATGACTTAACCAGTCATGATTATCTCAATCACATGACTTAACCAGCTATAGGTAATCCAATCACATGACTTAACCAGTCATGGCTCATTCAATCCACACAAAACATGACTTAACGAGTCAAACAATTTCTTTGTAGAAAACAAATCAATCTTCTAATCATAAAGTCATCAAAATGTCATATAGGGTTCTACAAAAGATCTCTCCATGAAGAAAATATAATAGAGGTTTCAACCATAACTATGCACGTCAATCAACATAGAGTAATATCTCTACGAGTCGAATAATGGGTATAGTAGCCATACACATGAGGAAGCTTAAAGTAGCCAACTACATCTTTTTAACCTATGCTCTGATATCAATTGTGAGGTCCCCAACCATTGGGGCGACTTTGATAGATGGCCTTCCTTTATTCTCCTTTTCCATTGACGACACCCTACTCTGTTTTCACAAAGTAGAGATACGAGCAACAGAAGAGAGGATGTCCTCTATCCATCGTTTACGTGGTTATAAGAGCCATACGCCACAAGCTAGGTTATAAGGCCATCGTATACGTGGTTATAAGGGTCATACGCCACAAGCCAGGTTGATAAATCTAAGATTCCAATGAAAGTTGTTTCCTAACATAAAGATGAAATCCCATTTACATATTAACAATCCATAAACAACGCCTTTTTTCCCACGTTTAAAAGGCACCGCCGCTATCCACAAACCATAAATATGATATGAGACTTTAGTCTAAACTAAATAGTAATCTTGTGTCACGTTGATTTGGGCCATTTCGTCTCATGGCACAATGAATCTTTGATTTCACTTCTCTTAATAAGAGAGAGTGGAGAGTTTCTCGACTAATCAAACCCGCCCATCCTTGACTGGCAACCTGAGCGAGCCCCCACTTTCCACCCCACACGCATACCTTTTACCACATTGTTTTACATATACAAACAGTGTTCCTTAATTAATTCCAAACAGAGATTCTTTTATATAGCCCTTCAAACAATACCAAAACAATTCAAACAAGGCCTAACGAAAACAGTCCTATATTTCAACAAAAACAACTTTTCCAATTTCTCATGAGTTGCCGCTACCTGCGGACTTCCTCTATCTAACCAACAGAGCCTTTGCAAAGGATTTATCCACTAACCGCAAATTGCGCAACCTTCCCATCTCGCTAACCGCGAGGCATCTTGCTAACCGCCAAGCATTCCGCTATCTGCGAGGCATCCCGCTACCCGCGAGGCATCTTGCTAACCACCAGGCATTCCGCTACCCGCAAGGAATCCCGCTAACCGCGAGGCATCTTGCTAACCGCGAGGCATCCCGCTACCCGTGAGACATCCCGCTAATCGTGAGGAACAAAAAGAAGCCGATAACCTCAGCTTAATCTCCGCTAATCGCGGAATCATCTCGCTACCTGCGAGAATAAAATATACTCTTTCAATAATTCTTCTCATTAAATGATTTATCAAACATGATCAACCAATTCCTCATATCAATTAGAATCCACTTATCAAACAATAACAATTTGTTAAGCAATAACAATTCAACAAACAATGATAATTTATCAAATAGTTCTTTCACTAATCTATGAAAACATATGCTTGTTTCTTGTGATAGAATCACGTTTCTCGGACAGTTTAAGGGATTCCATATGCTTAGCTTCCCAAGTCAAACATAAATAGCAATGTAGAATTATAAATTTGTCTTACCGGATTTGGAGCGCGTGTGGCTAACTCTTGTGCTGGAGGTTGGACAGCTTCGACTTCTTCTTCGATTGATGCTTCCGCATAAGATACGTTCGGAGTAGACACCTTTCTTCCCACCTTCCTTGGTAGCCCTGCAATGACATGAGCGTCTTTAGAACTTCGCGTTACACGCTTCGGAGCCATAGCTTCGGAATAGAGAAAAGAAAAGCGCGTTGTTGAGAGAGAGAGAGTGTGTGTGTGTGTGTGTGTGTTCACAAACTAAAATATGGCACGTCGACGATTGGAGATGGAGATGGTTTGAAGGTAAGAGGTTAAGGGACACAGGCTTCCTCTGGCGCGTTGTTGCAAGAGAGCTTCCGCTCATGTAGGTGTGTGTGTTTATATAGGCCCTTGGGGGGTGCTAAGAATACTGAGAGGGTTTCAAGAATAGGAGAAGGAAAAGCTCGCGTATCGTCACGTCTCTACAAAAATAAAAAATAAAAAAAAATTGACGTTCGTGAATCTTATGCGCGATTTTTAAAAAGCTCTATACTTACAAGTTCCCATTCTATCTTGAGAGAGAGAAAGAAAGAAGTATCCTAATTTTGACTCACCTCTCTTTCTTGCTAAAAAGACTATCTCTAAGCTTTTTCTTCACACATAGCTTAGGTTCCCACATAAATCTATTGTTCCACATAAAGAAAGATCATAAATAAATAGATTCTGAATCCGATTTTCAATTCGATTGCTCTGATAAACTCATGGTGACTCACAAAATTGAGAATTTCAATTACTTTTAAAATAACTAAAATGACTTATATGGATAAATGTTGGGTACATTACAATCTCCCCAACTTAAGGATTCGAGATGTCCTCATCTCGAAAAAAAAGTGAGAATACTCCTTAGTGTACATCAATGTTTATAATAATTCAAATCTATAGGGTACTTTCCAAACTTAGACTTATCCACTCCACTAAAAGTTCAAATGTATGACTTAATCAATCCTTACTTATCCGATTCATTAAAACTCAATCACATGACCTAACCAATCTTGACTTAACCAGTCCATCAAAACTTAGTCGTATAACTTAACTAGTCATGACTTATCCAATCCGTCAAAACTCAATCATATGACTTAACCAGTCATGATTATCTCAATCACATGACTTAACCAGTTATAGGTCATCCAATCACATGACTTAACCAGTCATGGCTCATTCAATCCACACAAAACATGACTTAACGAGTCAAACAATTTCTTTGTAGGAAACAAATCAATCTTCTAATCATAAAGTCATCAAAATGTCATATAGGGGTCTACAAAAGATCTCTCCATGAAGAAAATATAATAGAGGTTTCAACCATAATTATGGTACACGTCAATCAACATAGAGTAATATCTCTACGAGTCGAATAATGGGTATAGTAACCATACACATGAGGAAGCTTAAAGTAGCCAACTACATCTTTTTAACCTATGCTCTGATACCAATTGTGAAGTCCCCAACCCCGAGAAGATTGGGCGACTTTGATAGATGGCCTTCCTTTATTCTCATTTTCGATTGACGACACCCTATTCTGTTTCCACAAAGTAGAGATACGAGCAACAGAAGAGAGAAAGTCCTCTATCCATCGTTTACGTGGTTATAAGGGTCATACGCCAGAAGCCAAGTTATAAGGCCATCGTATACGTGGTTATAAGGATCATACGCCACAAACCAGGTTGATAAATCTAAGATTTCAATGAAAGTTATTTCCTAACATAAAGATGAAATCCCATTTACATATTTACAATCCATAAACAATGTCTTTTTTCCCACGTTTAGGAGGCACGGCCGCCATTCATAAACATAAATATGATAAATGGTAATCTTGTGTCACGTTGATTTGGGCTATTTCGTCTCATGGCACAATGAATTTTTCATTTCACTTATCTTAATAAGAGGGAGTGGAGAGTTTCTCGACTAATCGAAACCACCCATCCTTGACTGGCAACCTGAGCCAGCCCCCACTTTCCACCCCACACGCACACTTTGTACCACACTATTTTACATATACAAACAGTGTTCCTTAATTAATTCCAAACACAGGTTCTTTTATACAGCCCTTCAAACAATACCAAGACAATTCAAACAAAGCCTAATGAAGACAGTCCAATATTTCAACAAAAACAACTTTTTCAATTTCTCATGAGTTGCCGCTACCCGCAGACTTCCTCTGTCTAACCAACATAGCCTTTGCAAAAGATTTATTCGCTAACCGCGAATTGCACAACCTTCTCATCTCGCTAACCGCGAGGTATCTTGCTAACCGCCAAGCATCCCGCTACCCGCGAGGCATCTTGCTAACCGTCAGGCATCCCGCTACCCGCGAGGCCTCTCACTAAGTGCGAGGAACAAAAAAGAGTCAATAACCTCAGCTTAATCTCCGCTAACCGCGGAATCATCTCGCTACCCAGGAGAACAAAATATATTCTTTCAACAATTCTTCTCATTAAATGATTCATCAAACATGATCAACTAATTCCTCATATCAATCAAAATCCACTTATCAAACAATAACAATTTATTAAGCAATAACAATTCAACAAATAGTGACAATTTATCAAACAGCTCTTTCACTAATCTATGAAAACATATGCTTGTTTCTTGTAATAGAATCACGTTTCTCAGACAGTTTAAGGGGTTCCCTATGCTTAGCTTCCCAAGTCAAACATTAATAGCAATGCAGAATTATAAATTTGTCTTACCGGATTTGGAGTGTGTGTTCACAAACCGGAAGACGGCACGTCGATGATTAGAGAAGGAGATGGCTTGAAGGTAAGAGGTTAAGGAAGAGAGGCTTCCTCCGGCGCGTCGTTGCAAGAGAGTTTCCGCTTCTGTAGATGTGTGTGTTCAAAGTGAGAGGAGAAGGGTCCTTTATATAAGCCCTAGGGGGGTGCTAAGAATACTGAGAGGTTTCAAGAATAGGAGAAGGAAAAGCTCGCGCGTCATCGTGGCTCTATAAAATTAAAAAAAATAAAAATAAAATTTACGTTCGCGAATTTTATGCGCGAATTTTAAAAAGGTCTATACTTACAAGTTCCCATTCTATCTTGAGAGAGAGAAAGAAAGAAGTATCCTAATTTTGACTCGCCTCTCTTTCTTTCCTAAAAATACTATCTCTAAACTTTTTCTTCACACATAGATTAAGTTCCCACATAAATCTATTGTTCCATATAAAGAAAGATCATAAATAAATAGATTTTGAACCCGATTTTCAATTCGATTGCTCTGATAAACTCATGATGACTCACAAAATTCACTACAAGTGGCTATTCATATTAGCGACGCTCACACAGCGACGCTCAAAAAAAAATTCCCGGCGTCGCTATGAGCGTCGCAAATTTACAAGTAAATTTGCGACGCTCATAGCGACGCCGGCTGGGCTAAAAAAAATAACAGAGAGCGCCCAAAAACTCAGATCTCAGATCTCAGATCTGAGTTTTTCGGCGCCCTCAAGCAAGTAGCAGGTAACGCTCTCCCTCTCTCTCTCTCTCTCTCTCTTTCTTCTCCACACACACACACACACACACACGAGGAGAGGAAGGAGAGCCAGGTATGCTCCTTCCCTCTCCTCACTCTCATGTTCCCTTCCCCTCTTTCTCTCTCCCTCTCTCTCTCTCTCACACACACACACACACACATAGTGTTTTTGAGAGAGAGAGAGAGAGAGAGAGAGAGAGAGAGAAAGAGTACAAACATAAACAAAAACGCACACACACATACATAAACAAAGAATGCACACACACATTGAGAGAGGAAAAGAGAGAGAGAGCATGCATAAACAAAAAACGCACACATTGAGAGCATGCATAAACAAAGAATGCACACACACATTGAGAGAGCATGCATAAACAAAAAACGCACACATTGAGAGAGGAAAAGAGAGAGAGAACATGCATAAACAAAAAACGCACACATTGAGAGAGGAAAAAAGAGAGAAAACATGCATAAACAAAAAAACGCACACATTGAGAGAGAAAGAGAGAGAAACTAATTTAACGTCGTAGAAAACTAATTAAAATTAAAAGACCTAACGATCTAGCCGACGAGGAGTTGAACTCAAGACCTATTATTCAAGAGGGAAATGGCATAACCAATCTATCATACTTGGCATGGGTGATAGAAAGGTTATACCAGTTATCTCTTTTTATTGGCACACACATCCACACATGCGCACACACACAAGAAGAAGAGAGTTATAACGTCGTAGGAAACTATCATAAAAGACATTAAAGATTAGGTTAGATGTAGATTTACGTTAAATTAGATTTAGGTTTATTTAAGTTAAATTAGATTAGATTTAGGTTTACTTTTTGTTAGATTTACGTTTATTTACGCTAGATTTAGATTTACGTTATATTAGATTAGATTTAGGTCTCCATAGACTGCGATGCCTCCATGAAGCGGGTGAAGAAAGCCCTCAATGGAATATAGGGCATAGACTGCGATGCCTGCATGAAGCGGGTGAAGAAAGCCCTCAATGGAATATAGGGTATTTCTGCCTTCACTCATGGTGGGCTCCGTCGATCCAAAAGTACTGGTGAAATGTCTTCAGAAGATAGGGAAGAAGGTGGATCTTCAGGGCGGCAAGAGTCACTACATCCCCGACAATGACCATCTAGACAACCTCTAGTCATTCAACAGCAACTTCAAAGTTAGTAACAAGAGCAAGAACGGTCCAAAGGGCCAATTGCTGTCGTCAGATGTGGATGGAGATGAGGCAGCGTCACTGCCGGAAGTTAACTCTCACATCTTTAGTGATGAGAATGCCAACTCTTGCCGAGTTATGTGAAAAATTATGTGTTAAATCAGTTTTAAGGTTCTTATAATCCCTGCTAGTTTAGTTCTTTGTTTTTAATATAACATAATTTACGTTAGATTTAGATTTACGTTATATTAAATTAGACTTAGGTTTATTTAGGTTTACCCACACACACACACACACACAAGAAGAAGAGAGTTTTAACGTCGTAGGAAACTATCCCAAAAGACGTTAAAGATTAGGTTAGATGTAGACTTATGTTAAATTAGATTTAGGTTTATTTTTAGTTAGATTTACGTTTATTTAGATTTATGCTTATTTACGTTAGATCGAGTCCACGCAAGAATTACTTACGGTTTAGGATTTAGAGTTAGACGAACAGTGAAAAGATCTACTGTGAAAAGATGTTAAGATGCTCTGAAGTGCTACAGGTAGAGAAGAGGCAAAGGGGTTTTGTCCACTACATGCAGTATCGTGTAGACGTGGGTCTGTAGATTTCTTGTACCCACAAATATAGGTATTGACCAATAAAGACGAGATTATAACCCGGTGGTTCTGATCTCCGTGCACCTCTAGACCGAGGTGTGCGGGGATTGGACATGACTAGAGAATGTGAGGTAGAGAGAGAGAGAGAGAGAGAGAGAGAGAGAGAGATAAGACGAAGAATGCCAATAGAATATTAAATTTGTTGTCCAGGTTATAAGATTTTTATCCTCATTATGAGTAGTGACGAGGATGTGGGACCGTCCAACCGAAACACCTATCTCGCAACGAGGGTCTTATGTCCTTGTAATCAATGCAAGCATGGTGTGCGACGGACAAGACGTGTTTCTTTGCAGCACGTTCGCGAATTTGGCGAGTTCGATCCATCTATAATAGATCGAGTTGTTGCCAATTATAACTCGTCGGACTCTGACGCTGGCCAACAAGCAGCAATCTTGCCACCCAATAGACGTGTTCGCAGGCGCTTTGGTCAAGCAGCATATGTGAGGCCACAAGATGTAGCCTCTGACAGCTCGAGGGATGATCATGCAGAGCACATTCCCAACGAGGCAATGTTTGAGCCCGAGATTGATGAAATGATCGAGACGATCATGGATTCAGAAAGGCTTATCTATGATGATATGAAAAGTGAAGCCGATACGCCATTGTATAATGGAGCACGTATGTCTAGATTGAAAGCACTCCTGGTTCTTCTCAACAAGCAGGCAAAGTTTGGATGGAGTGACACTAGCGTCACAGCGCTTTTCAGGTGATCTATTACAATTAGTTTACTTTAATAAAACTCTAAATGTATAATGATCTGATAGATTTTTACACGAATGTATCGTATTTTTATGTTGTGTAGATTGCTTAAAGAGCACATACTACCAGCTGACAATGTGATGCCAGATTCCCGAGATGAAGCAAGAAAGATTTTGCGAAACTTGGGGATGGATTACAATTCTATCCACGCTTGTCCTAATGACTGCATTCTTTTCAGAGGGGAATACATAGACATGGAGAAGTGTCTGAAATGTGATTCCGAAAGATATCGAGTAGATCTCCACGGGACAAAAATTCCACAAAAGGTTTTGCGACATTTTCCTCTGCTTCCTCGCATCAAGCATTTCTTCGAAGGTAAGTCCATGGCCGCCCTAGCATCATGGCATGAGGAGAATACATCTTCGGATGGTGTGCTACGAATTCCTGCAGATTGCGCAGCCTGGAAACATATAGATGGAACATGGTCGGATTTTGCCAGGGAAGCTCGAAATTTGCGCTTAGGCCTGGCTATGGATGGCGTAAATCCATTTGGTCAAAGATCAACATCTTACAGTGTATGGCCCGTTGTCATCGTCAGCTACAACATTCCCCCGTGGTTGACTACGAAGAAGGGACACCTATGGCTAAGCTTGATTGTGCCAGGGCGATATAAAGTGAAGAATATGGATGTGTATCTTCGTCCACTATTGGAAGAGCTACAACAATTGTGGATTGGCATAGAGGTGGTGGATATGAGCCGACACACAGGACGACGGAATGCTTTGATCAAAGGCATTCTAATGTGGACCATGCATGACTATCTCGGGATAACAGAATGCTCAGGTGATCTATTGACACTCCTCACTCAGACACTGTAAATCTTGTTTTTTCCCATAGTTGATCTATTATCATGTGTATACATGCAGGGCTTCAAACAAGCGGATACAGAGCATGTGTCACATGTGGACCTAGACTGAATGCACGTAGGGCGCCCTCACTGAAGAAGCAAATCTACGAAGGTCATCAAGCGTATCTTCCAGAAAATCATGTGTTACGCGACGGCTTTTTGGGAAGAGAGCCACCAAGGATGTCTGCACAAGCATGGTTAGAGCAGAAGGAGATGTGCGATGACGGATTGCCTCCAGGGATGAAGAGACTATCTCTATGGTACGAGTTACCATACTGGCCCCGACTCATGATCAATCACTTGCTCGATCCAATGCACTTATTCAAGAATGTGGGTAATCTACTATGGGACCATCTGACCGGCAAGAAAGATACTTTGGGAGCCAGAGTTGACCTTAGAAATGTGGATCGTATGGAGCAATATTGGCCGCAAACAGCGTCTGATGGATCGATAAAACTCCCTAAAGCACCATGGATTTTCACAGGAGCCCAAGAACGCAAAGTAAAAGAGACCATTCGATCTTTGCGGACCCCCACTGGCGTAATGCACTCGCTCCGAACGTGTTTTACTAAAGAAGGAAAGCTTACCGGTTTGAAGTCACACGATTGGCATAAAATGTGTCAGGTACGTTCATAGTGGACTTTAATATCATTGCATAAAATGTGGACTTTAATATCATTGTTGCACATACTTTACAGTTTATTTTACCGGTTGCCATTGAGGGAGGTTTGTCTCTCGACGTCCAGTGATGCAAAAGTGGATTTCACAATATGAGGATGCAAAGCAAGAGCAACAAAGGGCACGAATCGAGTGGAGACGGGGAAGACGACCACCGATGCACTATCCGACGGGTCTGGAGAGCCTACCAACATTCATGAGCTTAAGATGGTTGCACAACCAATTGAAAAGCGCACAACAATGCGGTGACGAAGTGACTAAGGAAGAGTGGGAGTACTCTCGGGGTTGCGCGACCAAGGTAAGTTTGCAATGTACAACTAGCTAGTGACTTTATTTCTAAACGTTTGAACGGCCACTCATAATCTTTGTTCGTTGTAGTATAAGTCATACAAAGCAGCATGGTGTAAAGGTCGACATTTTAGGGTGGAACGGATCGACAAAAAGCGTTTTACTCAAGATTGTGGAATCATGAAAAATTTGAACAGTCTAGTCGACGACGTTCCTCTGATGCAGATCCTGTGGCGGTGGAACTCACTTACTTCGGCACGCTACAAGAGATTTTGAGGATCGATTACAGAGGATTTTTTGTCGACTTGTTCGACGTGCAATGGTTCAAGATAATCATGGAGGGTCGCAACGCTACTGTGCGTAGAGGAGAGTCTGGTTTTCTTGAGGTGGATTCTACTAAGAAATGGACTGACCTAAGAGACACTTTCGTACTACCCGAGCATTGTGAACAAGTAAGTATGTAAATAGTTAACATCCCCCTTTTACAAGTTATGTGCTTGAAAGCTCTCATGTAAGTTATGTGGCTCTGGCAGGTAATATTTCATCCTACAAAGTCTACATCAAACTGGTGGTACGTCATAGAGGTAGCCCCTCGTAGTGCAAGGACGTATGAAGGCTACCATGTGCCAATCACAACGGCATCAATGGAGGAGATCAGAGAAGATGCTCAATCAGAAGCCGCTGCGGTGGTGCCAGACGAGCATCAAGATGCTACTACTCTATATGGGGTGCAATGCAGAGGATCTACAAAATGAAACAGAGGATATGTGTTTAAACGGAGAGCTCTATATAGATATAGGAAGTTATGCTGAGTTATGCGAGGATGAGAGAGAGATCTCTTAAAGCCACAAATATTGTATTTGAACAATTTTGCTCCGTGTTGTAAAAGCTCTGGCTCTCTAAGTACCTTCCATGGTGTATAACGCTCTTTTCTACTCGCGCTCACATCTTTTGATTGAAAATTCTGAGTTTTCGACTTGCCTCTTCTATCACTCAATTCATTGCGTCATTGTATTTATATGCGTCATTACGTCATTGTATTTAATGGTCTTTGCGTCATTGTCTACTCTATTCATTCAATATTAAGTTTAAATATTCGTGTGTTTAATGCAGGTATGGATGATGAGGAGTTTATTTATTCTTTGTCACCGCAGCAGAGACAGTGGTACGTGGAGCGTCATCGCTCTGGCGCATCATCGCGCGTTCCTACTCCATCCGCATCTCCCTCTCTTTCGGAGCATTCGGCGCGCTCCGAAGCTTCGGTGTCGACGAGACGATCTTCACACTCGTCTAGACACCGGCACTCTAGTGGTGGCGGTGGCGGTTGTTGTGGGGATTCCGCCGCCGATGCCTCCACACCGCCTCGTGTTCGAAGAGGCTCTTTACCCTCCCCTTCTTTGTCCGCCCCCACACCAGCCACAGCATCGCCATCTACGCTAGGTTTTGCGCGACTGACTGTTCCTAGCAGCTACACACCTCTACCTACTCCGCCAGGAGCCACCCCACTCGACACTCCTCGCTTCGGGGCCCAGACGCCGGTGGAGACACCTGACGTCCGTACCCCCATCGACACGCCGCTAGAGACCCCTGCCGGGACACCCAGGTTCACGTGTCACCGGCCAGAGGACTTGCCTTACTCCATCGACTTCAGCGGCGGCATCATCATGGATGATGACGGCAAGAAGGTGATCTCGCGCATGCGTGGTCTTTGCTCTCAGCTGTTTAGACACTACATACTAAACAAATGGAGTGAAGTACCAAGTGATTTAAAAGACAGAGTCATCAGCATACTTCATGATGAGTTTCCCGTTCCAACACGGGATCAGCGCTTCAATGAAGACCTGATGAAGATTCGAATGCGTGAATACTGCAAACACAAGCGTTCCGAAGTGCAAAAAGCAATCAAGCATAGGTGGAACAGGCCAGATTGGCTGGCCAAAGAAGATTGGAAGAATGCGAAGAAAGCAGCGCGCGAGAATCCTGACAAGTGGAAGCAACAAAAGGATGCAGCCAGAGCACGAGTAGAGGCAGGGAGCTCGCACCACTTGGGGAGCGGTGGATGGGCATCATTTGAGGCTGATTTTGTAAGTGTTTTCGCATTGCTCTTTATGTTCGATAGTTTAGGGTTTATGAGTTTTTTAATTCTAACATAATGAAATCTTTGTATGTTTTGACAGTGGTCGATGACAGGACGTGATCCCACACCGTACGAGCGCGAGTACGCAGGCAGGAAGGGCTTAAACGCCCTGATGGACATTCTCAGTTCTCGCGGCGGCATGGTTAGTATTAAGGTTTACTCTTTTCTATTTTTTGTATTGTTTTATAAATGTCGTTATATGTTTATACTTACTGAAAGCTGTCTTATTGTCTTTTTTTGCAGAATCCGACAGATACGCCGCTTGGACGCGATGAGACGTCTGACTAGACGACGTCAGTTTAGCCGTAGCTAAATAGCATTAGTTTAGGGTTTCTCATAGCTTATGTATCATGAGACGGATTTTATACGTCTTTTTGAACCATGTATATTATTACATTTGTCACCGCAGTTCATTTTGCCAATCAATTCTTTATGCCTATGATGTTGTACAATTGTCATTATTACATTTGCCAATCAATTCATTTTGCCTATGATGTGTATAATTGTCAATTTTACGCTTGTCAATTTTGCAAACAATGCGTCTTGTGGGTGACTATTTTGGGTCTATTATCTACCCTTGCACTTTTTTTAAAAAGTGAATCAAGTACAATATGGTTGATGGGTGGCAGGGCATTCAATGCCCTGTCACCAAAAAAAATTTCTCTCAGGCGTCGCTATAACCGTCGCTATTTATGGCTCTGGAGCGTCGCTATAAGCGTCGCTATAGACTTCTGTGTAAACTTCGCTATAACCATCGCTATGACCGTCGTTATGAGCGTCGCTATATAGCGACGCTTATAGCGACGCTATCAGCGACGGTTTTAGCGACGCCGGGAGTTATAAAAACCCAGTGTATTTCCGTCGCTAACAGCGTCACAAGAGCACACAACCTCTTGTAGTGATTGAGAATCTCAATTACTTTGCAAAATAACTGAAATGACTTATATGGATAAATGTTGGGTACATTACATAAACACTAACTCATTGTAATATAAAAACATTCACGTGCTACATATTTGAGGTGGAGCAGCCCTCAGACATTTCTTGTGGAGTTTTCGTATTTTCTATGCCTATGGAGAAGGTGAAAGCCATGCCTATCCGCTATGCTTGCATATTCTTCTCAAAGGAATCTTAGAGCAAATTAATGGGTATTATTCCCATGAAGCCATTGAAGACCGTGCACTATATTGTATATGTGGGCCACTTAAGACTAATCAAATGGACTTAATGATTGGTGCTTATAAAAAGCTCAATACACCTATTGCTTGATAGAATACATAGAAGCAAGATGATGCTTGTTGTTTTGAAAATACAATCCCCAAAACCTCATTCTAAACAACACCAATTCTAGGTACCAAGATTATCCAAAGTTGTAAAAATTGCAAATTCAAATTCATAGCTTTTTAAAAATTCAGAGTAGGATGAGAAGGTTGGAAGGATAAGGTGGTGACTCAAAGAATTGTTCATGTGAAAGGGACATTTTAGATACGTTTGTATCATGTTGTGGCTCATATGGCTTGCGCATATAGCTAGCTGTTGTAGAATGCATGTCCTTAATACAGTGGTGGATAATTTTTACTTTAACTTGTGAGTGGATTTGTGGAGTACAATCAAAAGGTGCACTTTCAACCCAGGGATTCAAATACAGTTACCATGTGAGTGTATGGGAGGAAAGGTGCATTTTACATAGAGCGGTCCCATTTATAAAGGTAAAAGGGAAGTGGTTCATGTATACACGTAACGCCCTCCTATTAGTACTCGAGAATCCCTCAAGTACCTTTGTTTCCTTTCCTCAAGGGTCATTTTCTAAGTCAACCTTGAAAAGGGTATTCCACAAATTCATATTTGAGACAATTGCAATTCTTCACACAACTTTTAAAATACCTAGTAATGAGTCTTAGATACATACAGCTTGTTTGATGTTCAAACAGACCTTTATTATGGCTTTAACTATGTTTAAGGTTGTGGCTCCTTATTAGAGCCTGAATATTTACAAGGGAAGGACCGATCATGAGAGATCTTTCAGATTCCCATCAATGTAGCAAAAAATTTCACATGGAAGTAAAAACATGATAACTCAGCCTATTCAAAAGACCTGAGGCAATCCACAAAATTTTTGATATTTCTATGGGAGGAGCCACCTTGTTGGGCAGCTTCCTTTGCTAATGTGCTCCAACCTTGAGCCATTGTTTGGAATTTCTCGGAACACATTAGCTCTTTCACTTTCTCTTGGATTGCACCCCTCAGTACTAACTTTTCACCACTCATATCCTCTTTTAGCTTCAACCCTATCTTCCAACCTTCTTGAATACATGTGCAATCCATCGGTTGGTCCGAGAAATAAGGCCATCCGAGCATAGGCACCCCCACAGTGATTGCCTCGAGAGTGGAGTTCCAACCCCCATGTGTGAAGAAACCTCCCACTGATGGGTGATTGAGGACTTTGAGCTGGGGAGCCCAAGCGACAAAGAAGGATCGATCCTTGACACGATGGAGGAACTCCTCATTGAACGTGGGGGACTCGCCATAGATGAGGTCGGGGCGAGTAACCCATAGGAAGGGATGTCCGGACAATTCGAGGCCAAGGGCAATCTCCTCACTTTGTTTGGAGGAGACCAGGGCAAGGCTACCAAAAGAGACATAGAGGACGGACTTTGGTTCGAACCTGTCAAGCCAAGAGAGGCAGGACTCTTCTGCGAGCCAGAGGGTGGAGGCATCATCAGTATTGGGACGGTCGCTTATAAGGGAAGGGGGGAGGATGGGACCGATCGAGAGGAGGGAGCGGAGGCGGTGCTGCTCTGCGAGGGCGAGGAGAGTGTGGTGCTCGAGCTCGTCGAAAGTGTTGACAAGGATCCAGCGAGAGTGGGCCAGCTGATCGAACCCGCCGGTGACGAAGCGGAACATGATGTCCGACCGGTCGTAGCAGCGGGCAAAGCTGTTCATGTCGGCCTCGGAAAGGAAAGGGGCGCCGGGGATGAGGGGATCTGGTCACAGAGGGAAACAGTTTCAGAGAATTGTACACACACACACACACACACACAGAGAGAGAGAGAGAGAGAGAGAGAGAGAGAGATGACCTCCTTGCGAAGGGCCCTTGTACAGTCCGTTCCCGATCATGAACAGAGAGGCGAAGCTGGCTGCAGACTGCGTCCAAAAGTTCGCCAGCGGAATGCCCAGCTTAGCAGCCGCAGAAATGGCGAACGTGAGCCATGTGTCCGCCATTATGCAGGTAGGCGCCGGCCGGAGGCGGGCCAGCAGGGCGTCGAACGGAGCGGGCATCGCCCACAGCACGGACTGGCAGAGGTCCAGCACCTGCGTGGTCCTGTCCACATCGTCCGGCAGACCGTCCGGTATCGCTTCCAGTCGAATGCCCCGACGCTGCAGCGCTGCCCTCTCGGCCGCTATGACTAGCCTGTCGTTGGTCTCAGAGTTGACGAAGGTGACGAGCAGCTGGCCGTGGCCTAGATCGGCCAGCAGCTTGGCCAGGTGCATCATGGGATTGACATGGCCTCTGGTTGGCAACGGTAGAACCACCACGTGCGCCTTCCTCTCCCCCTGGTGGTCATCATCCTCCATCTGGGCCATATCTCTCTCTCTCTCTCTCTCTCTCTCTCTCTCTCTTGCGTTGCTCTAGCCTCTTTCCTTCAGCTCCCCTCGAGGGCAGACTCGTGAACTGTGACTCTATGCAGCAACTGGCATGAACTACCTGAAAATCTCTCTCTCTCTCTCTCTCTCTATATATATATATATATATATATCACACACACACAGTCTCTTCGGATAGATCTTTAGGTCTCCTGGGATAGTTTTCTACGAGGATTGAATTCTCTTATTCTTTTTCTTATTCCCCTCCCTCCCTCTCTCTCTCTCTCTCTCTCTCATCCGTCGTTTTTGACCCTGACCATTTATTTGTATCCATCGGTGTGTCGTCATGACAACTATAAGCTAGAAAGAAAATGAACATTAAAATTTTTTTATTTTTCTTGGTGAAAGTTGGAACTTTGAAACTTCTTTGAGGTTCTTTTTCTTTTATTTTTCCTTTGGCCGGCTAGGTAAAGGCCTCAGCTGTTTGGTATGTGATTTCAGAGGGGTCTTCGAAAATCTTAAAGAGAAAGCGATGTACTTTTAATTGCTATTTCTCAAAAGTTGCATCCACTTCTTTGACATACTAAAAAGTTTTCGGAAAAGATGTAAAGAGTGCATCCATTTATAGGAGTTTCATCCCATTATGTGAACTTTGAAGTATTGGTCAATAAAAAATTTAATATCTATTTATATCTTATGTTAACAAGTGATAAAATTATGAGTCTTTTCAAAGTCAACAAAAATTTAAGCTTGCTGTTTTTATCTGTAGATTTGATTGAAATTTTTTGTGCTTGATTGCTTTGTTTTTTGATAGAGTGCACAAGTGGAAGTTGTTCCGTATAAGAACTCCAAGCAATAGATGTTATGCTATAGTAGTGTTGAGATTAAAACATGCTTTCAACTAACATATTCTATGGTATATTAGTGCTTAGATTTTGACAACTTGTATCGTAGAGAAGTGACAATTGACAAGGAGGGCAGTCCAAGGTTAGGATTGGGCATGGACCCTGGAATTTCAATGGACACTCAAATTTAAGGATAGAAATTCCACATAGCATTCAAAATCTCCCATTGCCATTCCATTTTGCATGTGTTACATTGGATAAGGGCCTTGGCTTGGTAGTCTACATACCTTTCAAATGGTCTCAACTTATTTTTTTAAAGATTGTCGTTATAATATATTTTGGTTGAGTAAGCAACACTATTGTAGTTCAATGGACCAATTACTTTACAAATTTTTGCTTGTCCAAGTGGACAAACAACTTTTTTTTATCTGCCATGTGAATGAAATTCCAGAATTTTTTGTTGCCATTTATGTGACATTTTCAACCCCTCTTGACATGTGGATGGCCATCAAATCCCAATAGCCACTCAAGCACAAATGAGTTAAGTAAACCACAAAAATTAAACGAAAGGCTTAAAAGAAAAAGTGAAAGAATCACGATCGCTTTCTAAAACAATTAGAACGTGATAAAATCACTAGGTTTAGTTTAAGTAGAATCAATGTTCAAGAAAGGATTACCTCAGCTTACCCTTGAGCCGGTTGAACATGGAGATTAGCTGGTTGCAAACCATGGTAAAGGGAAAAAAAACTGATGAAATATGTGAGAAAATAGTTCAAAATCCTACAAATTTTAAATTTATGCTAATATTTTCCGTTCACTTCTTTGTGGGGAGGAAACTCAATCGACGGCCGCTTAATAAAAGAGACTTTCCTGAATTGTGAGAAAAGTCAAGCCATGTGAGGTTATGAAATGAAATATAAAATAAAATAAACATATATATGTGTGTGTATGTGTCCACGGGATCTACTAGAATTATGCAAGTGAAGTTTCACTTTAACATTCTAAAACAATAGAATGCAAGAAAAGTCAAAACATGTCCAAATATGAAATAAAAGTGAAATAAAAAGATTCATTTACTATTTTAAAATTCAAAACGTTTAATGTACGTCTCAATCATCATTTAAAACATTGAAAGTATGCCTAACCCAACTCAACTAAAAAGTTTCTTTTACAAAGCCAAAAACATAAAAAAAAACCATAATTTCATGCTCAATTTACCTTTCACAAGTGTCTTGGATTTGGTTCCTATTAGCTTCCACCAAGCATTAGCAAGCAACTTCTCAAGCATAACTTCATTTAGGTTATGCTCGCTCAAACGCTTTTCCAACTTTCCGTGCACTCTCACTTGTGCCTTATCTTCACTAGTACGAAGGCTGCCTCTCTTTCTCTCTCTTCGCCCAAGCTTTTGCTCTCTCTCGTTGAGTGCACTGGGTTCAAAGCACATTGGCCGGATTGAGGAAGGAGTGACACTTGTTCGGGGGAGGGAGCCGGAATCCCTCCTCCTTTTATAATAGTATAGGAGCTACATTGAGCGTTGGTGTCTCAATACTGTCAATCAAAGATGTCATTACAACACTTTTCAACAACCCTTTACTATCAATCTCATTGTGAGCTCAAGGTTTTAATTGTTTTTTTCCTCCAAGCCCCTCGTTTTTTCTCCTCGATGAGAATTTATTGCTGCCCATTAAACACGCTTTCCTCCAGTAGGGGGTACCAGCTATGGTAAATTAGGAACAATATAATAATCAATTGGAATCCGTTTCTGAAGGGTGACCGTTTAGGCATGCCCCCTGACGTTGCGATGCTGCCGATCAACTGTCGGTGAGTGTATCAGTGGTGAGGTGCAAGGGAGTGGCGGGCCTCTATTGGGACATCGACAGCTTTTTGTTAGGAGAATCCGTCGAGAGATTGCATGTCGGCAAGCTGAGAGAGAGAGAGAGAGAGAGAGAGAGAGAGAGAGAGAGAGAGAGAGAGAGAGAAGAAGAAGAAGAAGAGGGTTGTAACATTGTAGGAAACTATTCCACAGAGAGAGAGAGAGAGAGAGAGAGAGAGAAGAAGAAAAAGATTTTTTTAACATCGTAGGAAACTATCCCAAGAGACCTTAAAGATCTATCCGGCGAGGAGAGTTGAACCCAAGACCTGTTATTCAAGAGGGAAATGGCATAACTAAGAGAGAGATTCTCTGGATCATTTGTGTGGGCTCGACATTCCAAGAGCAAGGCTACCATTGCCTAAAGGGGAGGCGGTTTACACTGCGCTGCCATCTCTCTCCCTGCTCCACAATCACCAAAAGGAATTCAGAGGCCCCTAGAATCCTACTAACGCCGCCATTGGAGCTAAAATTTGTAGCAGCTTCCTCTGGATTTCCTTAAGCATCTGATGCACTCGCTCGAAGGACTTGACATGAGAGTCATCGGAGCCCCAAGGGTTATCCCTCAAAGCTAGTTGGTCGCTCTTCACCATTGTCTTTGCCTCCCTAAAGTCAGGCCCACTTCATCAGGCATGTTCCCAAAATGCACACCTTATTATTGTCAGGTCGATTGATAAGTTTTGTTACGCCGCAAACATCCCGTTTCTCTGTTGCAATCCCATCGGAAGGTGCCTTGATGAAGTAAGGGTGCACACAGGACTGCATAATAGGGAGAAGGGGATGGAGGCACAAAGGTGAGGACCTAGCGATGGTGAGAGCCCAGCGCTTTGCAAAGGACATTACTCTCAGATTTTGAGAGAGTCTGGAGATGGTTTTCGGTGAATGTGGACCCAGAATGTGGCTCCATTATGCAACGAAAACCAATGTCAAGAAGTGCAAAAGAGGAACAATAGATCTGTAGAAGTTGATGATGACACAGTGAGGAGAAAACTATGTAGGGTTACGGCTTCAAAGGTGAGGAAGCTGATGATGATGTAGTGAGGAGAGAGCTCTGCAAGATAGGATTAGGGCTTGGAAGATGAAGAAGTTGCACGACAACACAAGTAGCACTTCATCTTGGTTCAAGCCTATAAGTATCCTTTCCTTGAACACGTGTAAATATCTTTCTGTTGTATATCTTGTGACACATACGTTTGGGATCACAACATTGAGGTGAGCAAGTGCGCCAAAAACCATCCCTAAATCCTTTGTACTTGTGGAGCTACCATATGCATGAAGAACAGAGTATATATTCGATGCATGTTGGCATCGGACGTTGTAATGGAAATGGCCTATAAACTTTGAGAATAGCGGAATTAAGAAAATTAGAGTGAGCATTTTTGTGAGATTACTTTGAGAACTTGGAGGGTGAACTTAATTGATGGTAGCACCATAAGCATAGTACTTAATTAACTTGGCATGAACAATACTTTTGCAAGAGAGAGAGTATTAGAGAACATGACAATAGTTGAGGACTATAGAGCAACTACAAGACCTGCGATATCGATCTCATGGTCTAGAGATTGAAGGTCAAACTTCACAAGTAGATATTGCTCCAACTTCATCCCAGAGAAGACAATTTTCAAACGAGCAATCATCGACTGAGTCCTCCCAACTAATACTTGATGCGGCATTTCAAGAAGTAGAGATGGAGCAGATGTTGGACGCGTTCTTTGACATGGAAGCCAACATAGAAGGCGACAACCTTGAACGTAGTACTGTGGACCAACCTCAGCCATCCCGTTCATATCAACGGCATGATAGCAACAATAAAGAGGGTGAGATGATGCAAAGTCTTGCACGCATGCCTCTCTACACTGGTGCAAAAATCTCAGTTCTCCGTACCGCATTGGCAATGCTTAATTTGCAGTCTCTGTCTACGGTTGGTCTGACACCTCAGTCACAGAGATTTTCAGGTAAATACATTGTATCCTAAGCATGATAAAGTGCAAATTACAATTCATACAAAGTCATCAAAGGGCTGACTTGTTCATGTAACGACAGGTTGCTCAATGAGAAAATCTTGCCAGAAGGGAATCACATGCCCCCTACTCATCCAACTGCCGCTAAAAAGCTTCTTACTAATTTGGGCTTGGATTATCACAAAATACATGCATGTCCTAATGATTGTATACTTTTTCGCAATGAGTATGCAAAATTGGAACAGTGTCCCAATTGTGGATCAAACAGGTACAAGGAGGACACACAAGAAAAATGTATCCCTGCAAAGGTCCTTCGACACTTTCCTTATCATTCCAAGTATAAAGAGCATGTTCAGGTGCAAGTCCATAGCCGCTTTGATGACATGGCACTCAAATACTAGATCAAAAGATGATGTGATGCGGGTACTTGCTGACTCGCATGCATGGAAGCACATAGAGAAAAGTTGGCTTACATTTAAAACCGAGCCTCGATGTATCCGCTTTGGTCTGGCAATGGACGGAGTAAACCCATTCGGATTATGGAGTTCATCATGGAGCATGTGGCCTATTTGTCTGGTAAATTATAATCTTCCACCATGACTCTCTATCAAGAAGGGCCATCTATTGTTGTCATTGATCGTCCCAGGAAAGTACAAAGCAAAGAACATGGACGTCTATCTGGCACCACTTATAGAAGATCTCCAAATCTTGTGGACAGGAATCGATGTGGATGATATATCCCAACCAATCGGACAACGAAATGTACATATGCAAGGCATTCTCATGTAGACCATGCACGATTCGCCAGGCTTCGGTGAGTGCTCAGGTAAGTGCCTTTAAAACCCTCACACACATGTGATTCCTATCTATGCCAGCCCTTTTATATTTTAATTTTGTGTTGTTTTAGGCTTGAGTTACTCGGGCAATTATGCATGTCCCAAATGTGGTCCTCGACTTGGCTTCCGCCGCTCTGAGCATTTGAGCAAGATAGTTTACGTGGAGCATGGTAGATTTTTACCTGAAGGACATGAGCTACGTGGACCAAACATATGCATGACATGCATCCACTGAAAGCGAGCAATTGGAAAAACATGTGGAAGGAGAGGGAGATTGGATGCCACCTGGAATGAAAAGAATTTCTATTTTCCATGAACTCCCGTACTGGAGTGACCTGCTGCTGATTAATCATTTGCTCAACCCAATGCACATCTTCAAGAATGTGGGGGAGATCATATGGAAAACCATCACTGGAAAAAGGGAGAGCAAGGCCCAAAGAGATGACCTGCAGGCTATGGGTCGAATGCCAGAGATGTGGCCTCGATTTAAACCCAATGGAAATTTTGCTATACCAAAAGTTCCATGGGTTCTGAGTCGTGCAGAAGAGCAACAAGTGAAGAAGACTATATCTTCATTCAAGACTCCAATAGGGTGCATGAGATGTTTGAAAACTTCTTTTACGAGAGATGACAATCTCAGTGGTCTTAAGTCCCACGATTGGCACAAATATTTACAATTCATCTTACCAATTTCCATAAAGGGTTATTTGACAGATGACATTAGAAGAACAATCTACAAAATCAGTGAGTTGGTACGCTGGATCAGTTCAAAAGAGATAAGAGAAGATAGCATCGATGCAGCACGCTTAAATGCTATTGAAGCAGTGTGCATGGTGGAGAAGTACTGTCCAACAAACATTCTGACCATCCAAATGCATGTACTTGTGCATGTGGTCGATGAAGTTGCAGTTGCTGGGGTGGTCCATAGTAGGTGGATGTCTTCTTGGAGAGATTTATGAAGACTTTAAAGGGGTTTGTGCATCAAAGGGCTCACCCCGAAGGTAGCATGGCCGAAGGATGGCTTGTACAAGAGTCTCTTATCCTCATCAGTGAATTTTTGGTCTCAATTGATCCAGAGATGCCCCAAATGTGGACTATTGAGGTCAATGTCAAGGTGATAGGGACGAGTCGGCGCCACAGGGACAAGGCATCGTTAGGAAGATGGGCATCACAATGCGAGAAAAGGTTATGAGATTTTGCCATCTCAACTCAGATATCATGCAAAAGTGGCTAGAGAGGCACGAAGGGGAAAAGCAACGACACTTGACGGATCGCCTTCAATTCAAGCGCAACCGTGCTACTAGAAACCTTCATTTTCCACATCATCTTCAGAAATTGCATGACTTTCCAACTAGGCAGTGGTTAGATGCGACAGTTTCAGAGGCAAAGAGGAATGGAGTGTTGATTACTGAAGAGGAAGAGAAGATGTTAAGGGGTTGCGATTGGCATGTATATTTCACAACTTCCTTTTTGACTCCACATGATCACATTGCTTTAATAACTTTTAGTCTGTTTCAATTTTATGGCTGCAGTATCACAAATATGGAGCTTTGTGGTCGCATGGGAAACACTTCAGAGTGCAACGGATTGACAAAAAAAGGGTCACTTTCAAAAGTGGTGTTAGGGCAAGCTCCATCCAAGAAAGTAGGAGTAGTGCCAGGGATGAGAATACAGAGACTAGCCAGCTTGAATACTTTGACTACATCCAAGACATCTTGAAGATTAGCTTAGAAAGTTTGCTATGTTCATATTTGATTTCAAGTGGTTCAAATGTATTACCACATCGGCCCTAATGCAATTGTGCGTAAAGACAAGAGTGGATTGATTCAAGTGAACTCTAGGTGGGTGTGGACAGATGCACGGGATACATTCGTACTTCCGCAGCATTGTGAACAAGTTGTGTTCATACACGATCCACTATGGATAGAAAATGATGAGAATGATCTGTCTAAACCCAACTGGCTCTATGTCGTTCAAGTTGCTCCACGTAGCAAGCAAGTGTGTGAAGGATTGGACGTTGAGGTCGAAGAGGTGATTCATGAACAAAGCGCAGGACCGACTAAAACTTTAAGTTTATATTTTGAGGTGGATGTCAACAATGAGCAATTTTCTAAACCTAGACATGAGGTGTCAAATACTGAAGTTGATGTGAAGAGCGACGAAGAAGTAGAGTTTGATGAAAAAGATGGAGAAGTACATATTGAGATAGACATCTTTGGTGCATCAGATCTCATAGAGTATGAGAGATTAACTAATGATTTTTGCTAGGAACTCTTTTGTAAAACTCTTTTTATTAGTCTACAATACACTTTAGATTCATTCATTTGTGTAGCAGCTTCGTTGATTTGTTATTTGTATTGATTAAGCATTTCTTTTGTAAACTAACACATTTTGTGGGTGTTGTTTGTGTATGATTAGCCATGGCCGAATGACGTTGAGCCATACTCTCCTAGTTTTAGTTCCTGTCACTCCGGCCGGCATGTCACCTGAGCAGATGGTCTCGTTTTTGTCTCAGTTCACACCAGAGCAGATCGCAATGGCACAGTACCTTTGGGCAGTAGGTCCCTCTAGATCTACTACGGCCGACCCTACGCCCAGGACTAGTGTGGTCCCTACACCGAGCGGCCCCACACCTTAGTCTAGTGTGCCCCCTACTCCTAGGACTCGTGTGCCTGGTTCATCCTTGAGACGAGGTAGGCGTTGTTCTAGAGGCGGTGGTTGCTATGGTATCAGTTCTACCGATGCGTCCACACCACCAAGAGAGCGTCTACCACTATCTTCAGTAGATAGTTCACCGACTGGCACACCACGTACACCTTGGGGATCACACGAGCATGATCCTAGCAAGGTATACAAAAGCAGGGATGGGGCTGTTGTGGCGGATAGGGTCGGAAAAGCCATGCGAGAGAGGATTTGAAATCTCTGTACGATTCAATTTGGTCACTCTGTGATGGAGGTTTGGGATAACCTCGATGTTGAAAGAAAGAATTACATCGTCAAGGCCATTCACAGAGAGTACAGGTTGGCAGAGGGGTACGATCCAATCTCGAACCCCTGGATTTTGAGCGTGATGAAGTCCACAATGTCACACCATCCGTCAGAGGTGAGATACAGGTACAATGACGGCAGTCCCAAGCCGGCATGGTTGGATGCAGCGGAGTGGGTGGGTATTGCACGAGAGACACAAGACAATCCTTAGAGATTTCAGCAGTAGAGAGATGCAGCTAGAGCACGTTTGGAGTCTGCTGGAGCGTCAGATCTTGGGAGTGGAGGCTACGGTTCGCTTCGAAATGAGTTTGTAAGTATTATACGTATGCTTTAAATTATGGAAAATATATATGTTATTTGAAGATTTATCTAATTATTAAACAATAATTTTGCAGGAAGTTGCCGTGAAGTGTCTTTCGACACGCCGAGAGGAGAAGTATGGGTACAAGCATGGACTTGTGGCCCTTTTGACCCAGCTGCTACAGGAGGAGGGAGAGGACATCGACTGGAAGGCATTACCATGAGGGTCTTCTCACTCAGTGACTGTTTGCATATGTACAATTTTGTAGTGCTTATGTTTATGGTTTATGGTTATGTTTATGGTATGGCACAGATGTTATGGCACAGATGTTATGGTTAAGATTTGGCAGTCAAGTTAAAGTTATGGTTTTGCTATGATAGTATGGCAATCATGTGATAGTTATGGTTATGGTTATGGTTATGGTTATGATGGTATGGATGTTATGGCTATGGTATGACAAGCAAGTTATGGTAATGGTTATGGTATGGCAAACAGGTTATGTTTATGGTTTTACAGTTTTCGACTCATGTTCAGATGTGGATAGACTTCTACATTCCTCTCTCTCTCTCTCTCTCTCTCTCTCTCTCTCTCTCTCTCTCTCTCTCTCTCTCTCTCTCTCTGTGTGTGTGTGTGTGTGTGTGTGTGTGTGTGTGTGTGTGTGTGTGTGGAGTAAAGGAGGGGCGATGGAAAGGGCAAAAACTAGCATCGTTGTGCCGCAACCATCGAGCAGACACTCTGCCTCGGCGTGTCGGTGTAGAAGCTGGAGGAGCAGTTGAGCAGACACTTTGCATGAACAGCCACATCAAGTGGAGCTCCCACTATCCTTTTATCTCTTCTTAGCATTACATATGTGTGTATAATTTAGAGACCCTCTGGCTTCTTTAATTGAGGCTATACTCAAGCCTGATCTTCTCTCACTCTCAGCTCTCTTTTTTGTCAATTACAGGGTCGTGTGATCCTCGAGGGAGTTGAATAGCTTTAAGCATGGCAATGATGGCCTGCAATAGAGCAAGCGCAGATGGAAGAGATGGTGACGACGGCCTGAAACACACACACACAGAGAGAGAGAGAGAGAGAGAGAGAGAGAGAGGGGGGGGGGGGGGGGGGGGGGGGGGTCAACTAGCCCCTTTGACTGCCACTAACCCTATCGCTACTCGACAAAAACCTAGGTGTAGAGTAAAATCCACGACATACAAATTTTGAGATTAACCTCCAAATTTTAAATTTCAAGGTGAGAAAGCCTACAAAGTTTAAAAAAATTAAGTGTCAAAACTTTCAAATGTATTCTCTCTCTGCCTGTCATTTTCTTTGTGTGTAGTTGTTTATAAGGAGTTGGTGATTATATTTCTTCTCGCTTTTTTTTGTCTTCAAAGCGGACCAAAAGAAAGTGGAAGAGGCAAGTCTCCATCACAAAGAGCCACAATGAAGAAGAGAGAGAGAGAGACAGAGAGAGAGGGAGGGAGGGAGGGAGGGAGCATCAAGGGAGTTTTCGGCTAAAAGGCTCTTGACATCTACCTTGGCAATGGAAGTCACATGTGAGGGCATCTCCCCTCATGTGGGGAACCTAGAAACTTCGTACACCATTGAACTCCCCTCCACATGGTTGCAAAAGCCTACAGCCACGACCTTTCCCTTCCCCTGTCTCTACCAGCACTTCCCCTCCCTTTGGCCATCGTGGCACCAACGTGGATGCAGCACGGCTACCACATCCTCCTCTCACGCCTCTCACACTGCACACGCTGATGCCCATCTGGTAGCTATGCCTTCTCTGTCCTTGAATTGCGGGCACTACCCTATCTTCCCTTGAATTACATAGGCGAGCACACGTCGACACTGCCGAGGCAATGCAGCCCTCATTGGCTTGGAATTGTGTGGGCGTTACCGGCCTCTTTTGCCCTTGAATTGCGAGTGATGGGTGCTACCCTCAACCTCATCCCACAACTTAAAACGTTGGGGGCCTTAAGTTGCAAGTACCCATCACTCACCCAGAATTCAAGAGTATAGTGTCGTTGTGCCCGTTATCTAAAGACACATTTTAAGGCTTACAACAGGGCATCTTCTGCAGTAATGGCACTAGCCTATGGTCCAGGGAGAGGTCTGTAAGGAAGAGAGGTCTACATGGTTCCTTGAAAGACTTGGCAATATTAGAGGAGCTCAAAATCAACTCTGTCGTAAAACAAAAACAATATTACGAGGGATTGCATCTCTCTCTCTCTCTCTCTCTCTCTCTCTCTCTCTCTCTCTCTCTCTCTCTCTCTCTCTCTCTCTCTCTCTCTCCAAATCTCAATGATTTGAGCTTCGTGTGTGTATACAAAGGGAGATGTGAAGAAAGACTTGCAAACACGTGCATCAAATTTCATTAACCCATTCAACTATTGATATTGATTATACTTGCTTCTCAATACCTTCTCTCTTTTCTGCCGCCGGAGGCGGAGGGAGTCTCACTCGTTTTAATTTGTAAAGAGTCCCTTCATTTAAAGAATTTATATTGAGTCAATGAACTTATTTGAAATATTTTAATTTGCAAAGAGCTCCTTCATTTAAGGAGTTTACAAAAATTCACGTCATTAAATTACATTTTTATTTCCTATGCTTATTAGTGAGAGCATGTGCAGTGCACGGATGCATGCGTGCGCGGTGCAGTGTTGTGCATGCGGGGAAGGGAAGAAGCACGAGAGTGTGGGTGGAGTAACCTTAGGGAGTGTGGTGAGTGAGGAGCTCCTTTTTCTTTGTAAATGAAATAATAAGAGTGTGTACACACGGTGCCAGGCTGTCAGATATCAAACGTCCGGAATGTGAGGACGTGTGTGCTTAGATGCATGCGCGGTGCAATGTGATGTGATGTGTGCGGGGAAGGGAAGAAGCACAAGAGTGTGGGTGGAGCAACCTCAAGGAGTATGGTAAGTGAGGAGCTCCTTATTCTTTGTATATGAAAGAATAAGAGTGCATACACACGGTGGACGGACGGTCGGATATCGAATGTCCGGCCCCGAGCAGAGGTGCAACACCTTTACCCCAACAAACTCCCACTTAAAGGCGAAGTGCCGATAAGTGAGTGCTACTAGCTAAACTACTAGTATGTACAAGAAACTAGGCAAGAGACTCTGTCAACCTATGCCCATTGGCTCACTTAGTCAAGGATTTCATTGACGCAATCACGATCGTGTGATTACGTTAATAACTCTAGTAATTACACAAGAAAAATACGTGTTCATGTTAATTGTTAACATGACTTTGATGATGACCTATAAAAACCTATAGAGACGATTAGCCCATCAAATAAAAGCATATTCCCTCAGGGTCCGCTGGTTTTTTGGTTTTCTCGGCGGGCCCGCCGAGGAAAAGATATAGCCCGCTGACGGGTGTAATTATATAAAGTAAATCTCGTGCTTACCGTGGTGCTTTGACTAGGAAAATCCATGGGGAGTGTATCTGAGTGTGGGTACATTCATCTCCTTGTGAATTGACCTAAGGATATAGAGTCATAGGTCCTTTTTTTGGGCCGAATGTGATTCTTAATTCAATAACCACTTCTAAAAATATTTAAATCCTTCACCGAACATAAAGGTACAAAACCAAAACAATTGAGAATTTGGAGCGTCGTGCTCATTGCCATTATTCCATATGAGGACTGCAATTGGTTTTAGAAGATGAGTGTATGCAATGACAAGTCAACAGTCAAGGGTCGGTTGTCCTGGACTAGTGTACTGGGCATATAAAGATCCTTGAAGTTTTGCATTTTTCACCATCATTGATTTGAGTTTATATACATTTTCACTACACAATATAAGAGCTATAATCCTTAATTGGGTGAAAATAGCTTTATATATTGAATTGGATGCATAAGGGGGCTACAATCCTTGACTGGTACAAATAGTCCTCAATTATGTGATTGTATTAAAGATTTCTTTGCATTGGTTTATATAGAGAGTGCATTATGTATTATGAAAGATTGTTAGTGCATGACATAACCACTCCTATATAGATATTATTGCTTTCATGTGTTTTTACAAATAATTGACATCGTTTCAGTTTAGAAGTTGATTATTCTTTGTAGCATTTGAAATTAGATGTGTCTTATTGTTTGCAAATCGAAGAGGATGTATAAATAATCATCATAATAATAATTGCATTGAGAAATTGATAGCATTATTGTATTTATAATGTCGTGCAAAGAGTGCAAAGAGGGCATTGCAATGTGTATGTTTGCTCACAACATAGGTGATCGATATGTGGATTGACTAGAGTGCATTGCAAATCTCATTTATAATGTATTATTGTATTTATAATGTCGTGCAAAGAGTGCATTGCAAATCTCATATTGTGTAGATTTGATTACTTTCTTAGTGATTGATTTTTTAATATATATTGAAAAGAAGAAAAATGTTTTAAAATATGAACATCTAGTTCTTATGTCTTCAGTTTTAAATTAAAAGCAATGGAGGGCAAAATGTCAGCACAAGTGGTACGAAGAAGGCAAAGAATAAAAAAGCTCCTCACAAAGAGTGGGATTATGCTTACAACATATGCGGTCGATATATGGAGTGGCAATGCAAATTTTGCTTCACAACAAAATCAGGTAGTGCACATTACATTGATCAGTGGTCTTTTTTGAATATTTGGGCAAAGTGTGGATGACATGCTGGTTAGTCCAACAGAGTCTTGAAAATCTTGAGGAGCTAAAAGAGTCTGTAGGAGAGAAGGAGTGGCGACTACCATTCTCTGGCAAACAGCAAAGAATTTTGGCCAAGTATTCTCATGCAAGATGGAAGAGCGCTTATAGTCCACTCCATAATGTGGCCTACATGCTCGATCCGGAGTATTGGAATTTAGATTTGATGTCCATTATAAAGGTGGTCAGCAATTTCTATCATGTAGTCAACACGTTATACTCCAACATTCAGGATCGAATTGATTGTATCAAAGAAATGAGTGTACTTAGATTAAAGAAGGTCCTTTTGTGAATGATTTTGTACAATCAATGGCAAAAGAGCAACCTGCATAGAAGTGAGTGGATGATGAATGGTGGAGAGAAGTACTCAAACCTATGTCCCCTTGGAATGAAAGTATTGGTATAATGTGCAGCAAACTCAAGTTCAAAGAGAAACTGGGGTATGTACAAGTATGTTCATAGCACTATTCACAACAGATTATTAGTAAACAGAGCTAAAAAATTAGTGTATATGTTTTGCAATGAAAAAATATTGCATCACATCAGAAGTGCTGGCTACAAGGAGGAAATACCAACTTGGTTGTATGATTGTCGAAACGAAGACGAAGAAGAATTTAAAGTCGGTGTATCTCAATGCACTATAGACAAAATAGAAGAGAACTAATAATAGATGTGGAAGTTGAATTACAAGAAGACCCACAACACTCAGACTTGGAACCCAGATGACAACTTCACAGATTCAGTATAACTTGAGTGTAGAATGAAGATTGTGTTACAAACCATTATGAAAGAGCTTGTATTCAATGTGTTTTGATCATATACAATGCTTCATAGTTGCGATTATACATAGTTTGTCGATCTCACTTGTTATGCTTAGAACCTGCATCTTCATCACCAAACAGATTTCTAATTGTGCTAGGGGTATCTTGGTGGGCTTGCTTGAATTTATACTCGTTTTCCTTGCCAAACATATATTCATCTCAAGAATGGTTTTCAAGGAAGAAGAGGTCCCCTTTTATAGATGAAGGGAACCCCCAAGGGGTTACACAAGAAGAGAAGAGCCAGTGTGAACAGAAACTGGCAAAGTTTGAAATGAGTTGTCCCTGTATGATGTGGGAAAAATCGGGTCCACCATTTTGATCATAGCTCCTCAACCGTGACTCCAAATAAAAAAGTAAAAGTAGGGGCAGAAAATTCAGCTCATAAGCTATGACTCCCATTTTACATACTTTTTCCAATTCGGATTGGAACCTTGTGTAAAAAAATCATCAAAATAGGATACATTTATGGCAGCAAAAGTCTGCTTGTGGTCCCCTTAGCCTAAACTTTCATTTGATTCCAAAGGACGCCTCATGCAATATGAAAGCATGACATTGCTCCTTGAAAAAGTTTTGTAAGCATCCTTGCAATAATTCATTAAAATGAGTGCATCTTTGAAAATCATGCAAGCTAGTGTCCCACTAGGATATGACTCCTTCCTGGTAGCTATTAAAAAGAAATATAAAAAATACATAGAATATATATATATTGGAAGTTACCCTAGATATAGGATCTAGCTAGGGGGTGAGATGATAATGAGATAGTAGAAAGAAAGAACCAATGGTTTTTGTCCCAAGTTAAAGAGGCAGAGCTATTGATACTTTTTTCATAGTATTTTTTGACGGTAAAGTAACAATATGTTACTCTTGAGATAAATAATAGGATGAGATAGAAAGTTTATTATTATACTTAGATATGCATAAGTACATTATAGGAAATATACTTATGTACCTAAAAAGTTACAAGATAGATCTTGTAGCATTCATTCCCACTATGTACGTGTCACAGCACGACATCCACCCCCTCTAAACCTGCACATCCTCCAGTATGTGCCACATTTTCTCTTTGTTAGATCATGTTTGAGGACAGATTAAACGAGCAACAACTGGTCGAACACGTAGTCGGACACCACATTTTTACTCTATTTATTGTCTCAGATAGTGTAATGATAGTCTGTGTAAATCTTGATTCCAGAGTAGTGGATCAATCCCCTTAGTTGTAATGCTGTAATGACAATTGTAAAGGTCCATGTGAGCCGGCCACTAGCCATTTAGAAATCCCTAGGTATAAAAGTCAATAACCTTAATGTAAAGAGAGGCTTATTTTTTAGAAGAAGAAGGGATCTCAAAAAACGTACGCTCAAGCTACGAACTGCTCCGAACTTGTAATCATCGCAACTAATGATTTGGTAATCCGTTTTGAAATCTGAAACTTGTATTATGTTCCTCTTTCTTTGCTCTTTCATTCTAGTGTAAGCATTATCAGTTTTGTTGTGGTTTGCGACTACGTGTCTGTGAGCTATAATTGCAGATTTGAGTGCTTAAATTGTTGTTTATAGTTGTTTTGACCATAGGAGGGTGTTCCTAGACCATAGGGTGACCTTTCTGGTATGTTCTGTTGCAATTTTGAGGACCTTTTTCATGATGGATTGGGATTTTGGTACCTTGTCGGATTGCGTCCAAATTTGCTAGTATAGTGCCCCTAGGTATCCTAGACCTCCTCCTAAAGTTTCGTTGCATTTCGAGTCCGTTCGAGTGCCGAAATGGCGTGATGACCTAGAGCTGTGAGAAAGGGCATAGATTTCCCTTATCATTGAGTGTTGGTTTGCTTGTTGAGCTAGTGTGTTTGCTTGTTAATATTCACTTCGTGAGATTGACAATCTCATAGAGTCTCTGTGCCCCATCTAAGTCACTTTCCCTTCAAAAGAAGAACAGGGATAAGGACGAAGATCGATTGTCTCCTACGATGATCAAATTTAGCATATGCGGAGAAAAAAGACTCAAAATCACATGTTCAGTTGTGATAGATCCAGAAGCAACAAAGAATCTAATGACTTATGTAACGTGGATCAGGATGGGAAAGCCACCAATCAAAGAGCTAGAGGAAATAGTGTACACAAGTTCTAAAACTCCAATTCCTAGCTTTGCCATGGCAGAAGCCGTACTCAAGTTGAGTACTGGGGAGTACAAGGATACTTTCCACATAATCGACTCCCATAACATCAAAGAGAGTCTGGTCTTGATAGAAAGCTGGAGGAACATCTTCTTTCAACCACAAAGGAAATATTCAACAACAGCACCATCAAAAGCCCCAAAAGCACCTCAAGTCATTCCAAAAAAGGAGCAACCAACCATCGCGGAAAAGGGTAAAGCTATAGTAAATGCTGAAGGAGAACAACCTTGCAAGACAAGATTACCTTTAACGAGCCTCCATCAAACTTCCCACACAGCCTCTACATCAAGAGCCAAACCATCGACAATTCAATGGAAATCAAAACAAAAAGTCAATCAACCAAAGTTTCCATCACATGATCAAAGCATTAGGAAGAAACCAAATAATGTCAACCAAGTGTTGGTATCCAAAGAGCACATCAAAGTCAAAGACCTAGTTTGGATACATGAAGCACAAGTTCAGCCTCAACAACAAAAGGTGATAGGGTGGGTAGCATCAAATGAATCAATCATTGCTCAAGGCTACTTCGAAGGAAACATTAATGTTTGGGCCAAAAAGCCTAAAGTAAGAGTCTAGATGTACTCACCTCAAGAAAGAAGTTCTACAATAAGCGAGCCAAGCTATCAATGGAATAAAAACAACTCAAGAAGGAGAAAGAACAACAAAAAAGGATAGAAGAAAAGACCTTCCAAGAAAGCAACACAGCAAGTATGGGTACCAAAGTCAAACTTCAACGAAGCTACCCAACACAAACAGATGCAGCAGCGGATGATTCCAGTTAAGCTACTTGAAGCACAAGGATTTTATGAAGGTAACACTCCAATATGGTATGTCCCCGGCAACGGTGCCAATGTTAGCGGGTCGCCACGACAAACGTCTGCAGCATAGCTTTCTAGCACTAACATAATGTCAATACTCAGGGAAAGTGACTCGGATGGGGCACGGAGACTCTATGATATTGTCAATATCACAAAGTGAACCTTAAAAAGCAAACCAACACTCAATGATCAGGAAATTTTGCCTATGTCCTTTCTCACAGCTCTAGGTCATCACGCCATTTCCGCACTCGAACGGACTCGAAATGCTACGAAACTTTAGGAGGAGGTCTAGGACACCTAGGGGCACTATCCTAGCAAGTGTGGTCACAATCTGAGAAGGTACCAAAATCATGATCCATCATGAAAAAGGTATTGAAAACTGCAACAGATCTATCCAGAATTGTCGTCATATGGTCTAAGAACACTCTCCTATAGTCAAAATGACTAAAAACAGCGATTTAAGCACTCAAATCTGCAATTATAGCTCAAAGAGGCGTAGTCGTGAACCACAGCAAAACTGACAATGCTTACACAAAATTTAAAGAGCAAAGAAAGAGGAACACAATGCAAGTTTCAGAATCAAAAATGGATTACCCATTCATTAATTGCGATGATTACAAGGTTGGAGCAGCTCGTAGCTTGAGCGTACGTTTTTTGAGCTCCCTTCTTCTTCTAAAGATAAGCCTCCTTTCACATTAAGGTTATTGACCTTATTCCTAGGGCATTCTAAATGGCCAGTAGCAGGCTCACATGGACCTTTACAATTGTCATTACAGCATTACAACTGAGGGGATTGATCCACTACTCTGGAATCAAGATTTACACAGACTATCATTACACTAGCTCGCACAATAAATAGAGTAAAAACGTGGTGTTCGGCTACGTGTCCGACCAGTTGGGTGCCCATTTGATATGTCCTCAAATAGATCAGCTCTCTTGTACATCTTCCTTGCTTTCTTCTTCACTGGACGATTCCAAAGCTTAATCTTCACTTTGATCTTCACCTGTGTTTTGCGCTTCCTCCAGCTCGTCAACATCTTCTGGATCATTGTCCCCTCTTCTCTTAAACATTTTGATCCTTTTTCCTGCAATGGGAATCTTTACTTCTGTACCATCTAGTTCAGACAAGCTGTGAGTAGAATTTTCATGCACATGCTTTACAACATACGTTCCAAACCATCTTTTTGAAAACTTACACATGACTGTGTGTTGGTTATCAAGGCTACTATCATACACTAAAACCCAATCACCTTTGTCAATTGCTTTGCTCCTGAGCCGATGTCACTTATCAAAGTAGTCCTTGTTTTTCAACCTTGCATTTTTGAGTCATTCTTTTGCAGCCTCGATGTCTCTAGGTCTTCTCTCTAGTTACCTTACGTGCAATGCAAGGAGCTCTTCCCTGCTAAGCCCCTCTTGCCAAGGTAGTACATTCTATGTGGGAATTGTATCTTCAATCGGCATCACGGGTTTTTGACCATACATCAATTGCGCAGGCATATAACCAGTTACTGAGCTATGTGTTGTATGATCAGCCCATAAAGCAAAATGGCAACAGTTTTGGCCACTCACCAACTCTTCCTTCGCAAGCCTTGACCAAAGCTTTTGATGATAGGAGGATGTCCTCTTTCACTCTTTCCATTGCCTTCAGGGTTGTAAGCTATAGTAAGAGAAATCTTGATTCCTAATATGGAAAAGAACTCCCTTGCTTCCTTGGCATCCAGCTCACCTCTATGTGCAATGATCTTCCCCACACAACCATAACAGCAAATCACCTCATCAAGAAGGAATTTTGCACACAACCTCTGTTGTTTTAGATCTTAATGCTCTTCCTTCAACCTGGTTAGTTAGGTCCTCTTGTGCAAGAACCAAGTTTCTCATCTGCCAGAGTCCTAAAGGCATTGTGCATTTATAGTGCATGGCTAGTGGATATGTAGGGTGCAAATCCATCATGGTGTTGGACATTTGAATACATTTGACAAGTTACACACGACTCTACAAATTTAGATACATCTTTATACATACCCTTCCATCAGTATTTTTCTTTCAACTTGGAGAAGGTTGCCCACACGCCCTTGTGTCTAGCTCATAGACTCTCATGATACTCTTGCATGAGCTTTACTTGAGTCTCTTTTTTACATATAACCCGTTGTGGTGTAGCACTCTTTTGTTTAGGATGCTTCCACAAGTAACCATCCCTCAAAAAGTACCCATATGCTTTCATGCATATCCTCCTGAATTCTTGTACAGACCAATCATCCTGTTTTGCTAGAGTACTCAAATAGCTTCCAATAAGAAGCCACTCACCTTCATAAAGCTCTTTCAAGAACAATTAAGTGGATTAGTCATGCAAACATTGTTACCTTTGACATGAGAGATAGAATAGAACTTTGTGCCCTTAGCATATCTGTCACTGTATTGTCTTTACCTGCAATATACTTAAACTCGGGATTTAAGGACTTAATGTAGGCAATCCACTGCAACATAGCAATGTCTGGAATTGAGCAACTTGTAATCATCCCAAGAAGTGGTAGACAATCTATTTCTACAACCACACATGCACCAATTAGGTACTCTTTCCCATTTTTCAAGGCTGTAACCATATCCCATAACTCTCTCTTTATTTGTGGATACGAGCACTTAGTACCTTTCCTCCAAATCTCACCACATACCTGTATTCTTCTTCGTCATCTTGCCCTATTTCCCATCCAATTCATGTAGGATTGGTGTTTATTGTCACAATTACTAACCTTTGACACTCATAGTCTACCTTTCTCAAAGTTGGTGCTGACTGGAGCAACTCCTTTAGCTTTTACATGTGCTTATGTCCATTTAAACTTTTGATTCTTTCTAAGCAATTGATAAAGAGGATCAGCTACATGTGCATAATGTGGAATCCAAATAACATAAAAGACACATGCTCCCAAAAAACTTCTAACGTGATACTATTGCATGTTTCTTTCATTATTTGGATGGCATCTACCTTTGTTGGACAAGGTTCCCTACCATATGGCCTGCACATGTGCCCCACAATGAGCACTTCATTGACACCAAACATAGACTTTTTCCTAGACAAAGTAAGATTCACTTCCTCTAACCTAGATAGAATGTTATCACATCATTTATGTGATTTACCACAAAGCTACGACATCCCCTAAGATCCAAAGCTTCATCTTTGTCACTTACTTCACATCCTTTGATAGAAAAATCATCAATGAAAGGCATTGTGATTTGAGGAATAAAGTCACGTAAGACCTTATGCAAGGTACACATCCTTACCAAACCCAAAGGTGTCCTCATGGTTGTCAAGTCTCTGCTTTTGATTGCAAGCTGGAATTGATCATACCCTAAGTAGAGATCCCCTATCGAGTAGATTGCTCTCCCTACAAACGCTTCTGCAAACTCATCCACAATTGGACCTATACCTGCATTTCTAATTGTCACCTTGTTCATTGGTTGCATATCTTGGGTGAAGTGTAGAGCACCATTCTTCTTTGGAACTGTGAACCACCTGTTTTCGTATGGAGCACAAGAAGGCTCCAAAATTCCCATTTTGGTCTTCTCATTCAATAGCTCTACTAACTTGGGCAAATGAGCCTTTGGAACTGAAATAGGCCGTAGATTCCAAGGCACATGAGGTATTGTAAAAATTACCATAGGAGCTACAATAGAAGGATCAACACATCCTATCTCATGTGGCTCAAATGCAAAAGCATTACCATTGTTTGAAAGCATTTCTTTGAAGCACTTTGTTTCCTCCTGTGTTAGAAACTCCTCGCAACCAATCTGCAACTCTTGAAAAGACTCCTTTGTGAAGGTATACCCAATCTTTTTAGGATTCCTCAACTTGGTTGCAAAGAAGCCTGCTCAATCTTTTCCCTGTTGTTGGGTGGTAAGGGTGAAGCTACTGGTTTCACCTTCTTTGCTATGCTCTTGTATTTAATTTCAACATGGACTTCTAGGCCAAGTTTTTGCTTGAAACATGGTTTTCTTTAAAGGCTTCTATGACTTCATACATTTCCATAGATCATACTTCCACAACTTCATTTTCAAGATGCAAACTAGACTCCATTATAGGCATCAAGCTCACCCATAGTATCTACAAAAGAAACTTGCTCACACAAACCCAAAACATCTTTAGTAGGCTCTAGCAACCCACTCTCTTTCATGCCTATTTGTAAATTATGTACATATTGCCTCTCACATCTCTTCAAATCTTCAAGTTTTGTAAAACATACTGATCCATTCCTTCAAGGAGCCCGCTAAGAAAGTTTCACTTATTTTTGGATCAGGCAATACCCTTTTTCTTTCCGTACCATTGCAATCCCACTTTACAATGGTACTTGGCCAAAACCCAACATTTTCCTATGATCATGAAACTCTTTGCTCACCTTTGGTAGAGGATGATCTCTGAGGTTGTCATGATTTCTTTCATGGTTTACACAAACTGTGAGAAATTGGATAACATGTTGGAGAGGGGGAATGGGGAAACACACCCGGCACAAACACAAGGGCCTCTCTATAGCTCAAGGTATTCACAACACCCCTATCCTCTCGGAAAACACCTTCAAAGAAACACTTTACACTAGCAGACTACCGCCTGCTCAATTTCCACTGCTCACACACTCCACAAACCACCACATAAGGTACACTTGCTACCACTGCCTGTCTCCACCCTTACACACACACTCAGCCACTCACTCTCACTCTCTCACTCGAAACACCATCGATCCGGGGGGGGGGGGGGGGGGGGGGCACACACATCCACACAGCCGGCACCGAGAAAAAAACACCAGAGCAGGAGAAAGAGAAGGGGGGAAGGGGAAACAACAACGAGACGAGGCAACAACGACTCGATCGCACTTCGCAAAACACATGTACATCCTCACACTGCCACCATCATTTACACAAGAAAAATGCAAAGGGCTTGAATTTGGGAAATTGTCCTTCAATTGGTCCATCTAGCACCCATTTTTTGTATTTTTGGGAAAGGGGCACCGCCTTGCTCTATCTGCTCTCTTTCTCTCTCTTTTGCACTTGGGGGGGGGGGGGGGGGGGGGGGGGGGGGGGGCATTAGCGATGTCGCTATTGCCCCTTGGCTTTTTATTTTTTATTTTTTATTTTTTATCTCTCATTTTTACCCCTTTGTGGCCTCAACCTTGCACTGTTTGATTTTTGACTTTTTCCTCTCTCTCTATCCGACTCCTCCTTGGCTCCCTCTTGGCCAACCCTTCCCTTAGCTTTGGAACGACTCCCTTTGCCTTGCATTGTATGCCTGGCGGCCTTGGGCTTTTATCTCTCTCTCCCCATGCGCGAACTATCCCCTACCCCTTCCCCTCAAGCATTAGTGACCTCGCTAATGGGGGGGGGGGGGGGGGGGTTCTCCTTTAAAAAATGGGGGGGCCCAAGGGCCGCGGGCACTAGCCCTTACAAACACCATGTCATCACTACCCAATGGCCATCGGCCACTTTCCTCACACATGCGGGCGCGTCACGGCGCCGCCCTGCCCTGCACGAAACCACCTACGCAGCGCCCTGCAGGGCCATGCACAACTTGCCACAGCGCCCCATGGAGGTCCGCCATCGTCAACGGGAGGGAGCTCCCCTCTCTCTCCCCCTTTGTGTCCAAGTGAAGTTCCTCTCTCCTGGATATATACCCATGCTCACAGGCCCTTTCCTTCGCATGTGGGACATAGCCCAGTGCCACGTGGCAATTTCTCACCCCTTTGGCCTTTGAACTCCCAAAAAAACTCTTTTTGCCCATCCTTACTTGTTGGTCATTCTCTGCTTAGTTGGCCTATGCACCGGCTTTGGAGCCCGACCAAAACCCACCATTTTCATCTTCAAATCATCTTTCTCTTGTCCCATTTTGAGATCTCCAAGGCTGTCATCCGAGGCCGCAAAAAAAGCCAAAAAGCATCTGCCACTCTCCTCTTGGCATTACCTCCCGACTTCGTCCTGCCGCATCTAGCTGACCGAGTGTCCGTTTGACGAACCGTTGATTTGTGTTAACTCCACATGATGCACACTACCACCAAAAAACTTGGTGAGGCGGAAACGATACCAGATGGCACATTTTCGAGTGCGGTCAAATGAGCTCAGACCCGGCCCCCGAAAAAAATTCACCTGACCTTAACTTGCTATCCAAAGCTCATGCTCCGATTTGCATTCCGAGAAGACCGCATGCTCCACAACTCGAGCACTACACATGTATATACTGAAACATCAGCCCGGGCCACCTGTCCCTAGCTACCCTGTTCGTCGGGGATCTGCTACACACTTTACGTTTAAACTTCAGTATCTTGCCCACCGGGGCTCCGTTTGACGAGCCGTTTGGACCGGCTTCTAAAGCACACCGAACACTACATTTCAAGACACTGATTTGGCAATTTGGACACCTTGACCCACCATCCCATCTGGACTATCTTGCAGCCCTTTTGGCCTAAAAAGCCGCTTTAAGCATACATTCCCGCTACCCTTTGGCTACCCATGTCCTTGGCATCTGCCCTAGCCTTCTGCACTGCACTTGCCTGCTCCCTCTGCTTGGCATAGACCATCTCCTAGCTTCGACCAACTTTGGTTGTACCATCATTGCCCACCCCCTTGTTGAACATTTATGTTCAACCACACATGGCCTTATTGCATTAAAAAACTGCACATCAAAAACAAACTCTCTGTACATTGCAAAAACACCTAACATATGTACAAAATTGACACCTGTAACCCACCGTCTTTGTTCATGCAGGTTGCCCAACCCCCTGCTTTAGTTGTCATCAACCACCTGGGTCAAACACCTTGAATTGGTCTCTTTCGTCCACCTACAACAACCTTGCGTAGTGCCACACCAAGACACATATCCAACCTGCCATCAGCATGCTTCTACCACTCAAGCACTTATTGGCAAATTGCCCACTCGCAACCAAGAATCTCGAAGAACACCAAATAAAGCACCCTCATGCTCACCATCCAAAGACCTGCTTGTACCATCACTCGCACCAAACAGACATAACATATCTGACCCACGCTCCCATCCATGTAAGGCTAGATCGTCATCTAGCAGATCTTGTACCTGCTCAACAGCATACTGCAAAGTCGCTTTTATCACCATTCCTTTTAACCACCACTCACATACCTCCTAATAAGGTTGGACACTGCCTTGGAATCTACATCACCTGTCATAGAGGGCATTGAGTGCGTAGGAAGCACCTCTAACTTTGACTGTGTATTGTCCTTCTCACCTGCCACGAACTCAATTCCAGCATCGTCGAGCTCCTCCTCGTCAACTGGCCCTTCAGGGTCAATAAGCACCACCTGCTTGTCCGTTGCAATTACTCGCTCTTCTACTACTGCATCCTCAAGCTCTGCCAAGGAAGAGAGAAACTTGTTCTCTATCACCTCCTCCTCGTCCTCTTCCATAGGTACAACTTCTCTATCCCTCTTGGCAAAATTTTGCACCTGCTGCACCACTATGGCATACTCTACTGCTATCTTCATCAACATGGCCATTAGCATGACACTGCACACCAGTGTTACGTGCTCTTCACCACCTGTAGGGCTGAATTGCTCCACTTGGTCTTCACTAAGCACCTCGGCTTGCACTTCCTGTTGTTCCTCACACATTTTCACTGCCTCTCCACTCACATGTAAGAGGTCGAACTCATCATACCTGGATTGGGATGACTCGGTCTCCCAACTCGTGTCTACGTCCATAGAGCTATTGTCACTCGACCCAGTCTCCTCTTCGGTTTCAAGCTCGGGAACCTCCTCTAGCTTCACCGCTTCAACTCGTCTGCAAACCGCACTCCTTGCTCTTTACCTCACTTCAATGGAGCTTCAACAGCTACACTTGAATTTGACAACACATTCTTTGTCCACTCTGGAACCACCTGCACTTCCTCCCTAATTGGAACTGCTCTAGCCGGCATATTCAGCATAGGAACCACCCTATCTCTCTGTAGCCAAAGAACCCTTGGTTCTTCTTGCACTTGCATTTCTCTTTGCACCACCTTTGGCTCGGCTACTACCGCATCACACTGCTTTGGCATCACAGCACCTTGCAAACACCGCCTAGCCTCGCACTTCTTCAAAATCTTCTTGGTTCGCCCTCTCGCTAGAGCTACCACCTCCTCATATGACATTGGGCTATCTATTTCCACCTTATCTCGCACTTCCTCATGTAGGCAATCCATGAATTTACACAATTTCAAAAAACTAGCATTTTCTACATCACTTACCTTGATTAACTTCCCCCATAGGGCTTCAAATTCCCACTCAAACGCTTGAAAATCTCCCTCCAAGCTTTGCTTTAAACTGTCTAGCTTCCGCTTTACCTCATCTAGCTGCACATCCGCAACAAATCTTCTCTGAAAATCCATCTCTAGGGCCTCGCAGTCTGCTTTTTCTTCTTCACCAAGCATATCAAACCATAGCTTTGCTTTACCATGAACTAGGAGCAGGAACACCTGCACCGCACCATCTTCTCTTTATAAACCGCTTTCCAACACGAACAATCCGTAGTCTTGAATCCAAGTTTCCACACATCTTCAACCCCAATGAAAATGGGAAATCCCGTCCAAGCCATCACTAACAGCACGTGCTCTTCAAAGGCCGCAACTTTGGCATCACCAAAATCACCACTTCGACTTCAACTAGGAGCATCAGCATACTCCTCAGTGGAGGCACCAGAAGATGCAGAGGGGGAATGGGGGAACACACCCGGCACAAACACAAGGGCCTCTCTATAGCTCAGGGTATTCACAGCACCCCTATCCTCTCGGAAAACACCTTCAAAGAAACACTTTACACTAGCAGACCACCGCCTGCTCAATTTCCACTGCTCACACACTCCACAAACCACCACACAAGGTATACCTGCTACCACTGACTGTCTCCACCCTTACACACACACACACACACACACACACACACAGCCACTCAATCTCACTCTCTCACTCAAAACACCATCGATCCGGGGGGGCACACACATCCACACAGCCGGCATCGAGAAAAAAACACCAGAGCAGGAGAAAGAGAAGGGGGGAAGGGGAAACAACAATGAGACAGGGCAACAACGGCTCAATCGCACTTCGCGAAACACATGTACATCCTCACACTGCCACCATCATGGCCATTTACACAAGAAAAATGCAAAGGGATTTGACAGGCACACTCCTCTGTCCAAGAGCTCCACTTTGCATGCTTCAAGCGGCACAAAAGCCCGGAAAAAAGCCCTTCATTTAACTCCATTTTGTCTTTTATAGGGGGGGTCTTTAATTTGGGCAAAGGGCTTTGACAGGCACACTCCTCTGTCCAAGAGCTCCACTTTGCATGCTTCAAGCGGCACAAAATCCCGAAAAAAAGCCCTTCATTTAACTCCATTTTGTCTTTTATAGGGGGGGGTCTTCAATTGGTCCATCTAGCACCCATTTTTTGTATGTTTGGGAAAAGGGCACCGCCTTGCTCTATCTGCTCTCTTTCTCTCTCTTTTGCACTTGGGGGGGGCATTAGCAATGTCTCTATTGCCCCTTGGCTTTTTATTTTTTATTTTTTATCTCTCATTTTTACCCCTTTGTGGCCTCAACCTTGCACTGTTTGATTTTTGACTTTTTTCTCTCTCTCTATCCGACTCCTCCTTGGCTCCCACTTGGCCAACCCTTCCCTTAGCTTTGGAATGACTCCCTTTGCCTTGCATTGTATGCCTGGCGGTCTTGGGCTTTTATCTCTCTCTCCCCATGCGCGAACTATCCCCTACCCCTTCCCCTCAAGCATTAGCAACCTCGCTAATGGAGGGGGTTCTCCTTTAAAAAACGGGGGGCCCCAAGGGCCGCGGGCACTAGCCCTTACAAATGCCACTTCATCACTACCCAATGGCCGCCAGCCACTTTCCTCACTCACACGGAAGCGCCACCGCGCCGCCCTGCCCTACACAAAACCACCTATGCAGTGCCCTGCAGGGCCGCGCACAACTTGCCACAGCGCCCCGTGGCGGTGCGCCATCGCCAATGGGAGGGATCTCCCCTCTCTCTCCCCCTTTGTGTCCAAGTGAAGGTCCTCTCTCCTGGATATATACCCATGCTCACGAGCCCTTTCCTTCGCATGTGGGACATAGCCCAGTGCCACGTGGCAATTTCTCACCCCTACTCCCAAAAAAACTCTTTTTTTCCCACAAAAACCACCAATTTTTGGTCCATCCTTAATTGTTGGTCATTCTCTGCTCAGTTGGCCTATGCACCGGCTTTGGAGCCCGATCGAAACCCATCGTTTTCATCTTCAAATCATCTTTCTCTTGCCCCATTTTGAGATCTCCAAGGTTGTCATCCAAGGCTGCAAAAAAAATCCAAAAAGCATATGCCACTCTCCTCTTGGCACTACCTCCCGACTTCGTCCTGCCACATCTAGCTGACCGAGTGTCTGTTTGAATTGTTTGCCACTTTCACAATCCAACCATGATCTATGTCCATCGGCCATTTTCACTTGTTGTAGAGACTCTTTGACATTATGTTTATTTATGAACCATGGTCAATCAAGGCAACAAATGGCTCTTCAAGATCACCTACCTTGACCAAAGTTTTTGTAGTAGCCCTTGCCCAGTGACTTCATGAATAGTAGGTCCTAGGAATAGCTTCAACTTCTTCTTCATTATTTGAGAAATGCACTTGCTTCATTCTCCCACTAGATTCGTAGCATCCTACAACACCTCCCTCTTCCTCCTTATTTCACAATTGCATTCCTTGTGTCTTCAAGGTTTCTCCTTCAACCTGTGGATGAGAAACCTCAACAAGAGTTTGCCTCTTTCTCTTGATGATGTCAATGATCTCCTCATGGAATTAACGCTTTGCAATGCCAAGAACTTCTCCCATAGTAAACTCAATCTTGATGTTCAAAATCCTATCCTCCAAGACTTTCTTTAAATCTGTAGCAACCTCAATATTAGATTGTAGTTTATAAGTTGGGCCTTTTGTCTTACCTTTTGTTGGCTCTTTCTTCTTTCTTGTTGTAGACTTCTCCATGAGTACTTCAAGCGGAGATGCTCCTTGTGTTGGGGGTGTTTGGGAAGGCATTGAGTCACTTCTTCCCCCACTTCTAGAAGCTCTTTTTGATGGTCCTTCATCAGCATTCTCACGTCTGCACTTCTCTTTTACAATAGCCTCATTTTGTTGTCATTTTGTAATGTAGGCATGCACCGACAATGAGTCCACTGGATCATTCCATCCTGTTTCTAGACATATACAATCACCTGCTTCATGTAGAATCTCTTTTGTAAGCTTTCCCTTTTCAGCTAATTGCATGACATTTGGCCGAAGTTGACCATGATGGTCACTCATCTCTTCATCACTAAGATGCTCAATTTTTACTCCATAAGTAGCTACCTCAACTTAAGAGGTGGCATGGTCAGTTGCCATATCTTCAACTAAGGTTTGCATTCCCCCTTCCCAAAGATAGTTCTCAAGGGTAGACTTGACTCTCTTAAGTGGATTTTACCATCCTTAAAAAAGACGACATCTTTTGTCAAAGCATCACTTAAACTATCACAATCCCTTCTTACATGGTCTGTATTATCCCACAAAATACATCTATTAACAAAACCTTCTTTGGGATGTTGTCTTTGCCTAGGAAGTGGCCCCGATGGTTGGCCTTTTTCTTCAAGCTTTGCAAGCTTCACCTTCAAGTCATGCATTCCCCTCACAAGCTCATCTAGCATGGACTCATCAAACTTAGGAGCTATAAACGTAGGCTTTACCATTTTGTCAGAAGTTGAGATTGAAGGACTTGTAGTGTTTACTACCATCTTGTCCCTTCTTCTTTGTTATTTGGCAAGCAATGAGACGGCACCTTCAACCTCATTCCAATCGATCTTTAGTCCTTGCTCAGCATCTTTATCTTCAAGAAGAAGCTCCAAATTTTCTTGAAACTCTTTACCTGCAGCTTGTAAGAAAAGATCTATCTTTTGTATATCTAATGTGGCCTTTTCTGTGTATGTGAGTTGTGCATAGCGCCACTCAAATTCCCTAAGTAGCTCTGTGATTGATAGTCCTTGCTTTGTCTTGACTACCCATTCTATGAATGTCCTTTTGGTCACTCTCTCAGAGTCCTCCATGAAATATTCCTCCTTTAAAGCTACTTTGAGTTCTTCCCAGTTTCTCCCATGCCCATCTTTAATTACCCTAACATGTTCCCTGATTTTTGGTGCAACAACTAGCTTAAAGCTTTGAATCATCTCACATTCTGACATGCGATGCAGCTCAATCTCCTTCAAATGCTCGCGCAAGTACTTAGTTACATCTTTTCCATTGAGTTGATCCATTTTGTTAACAACTGCTTGTATGGCTTTGGTTGTTGAAATCTCCCTTCTTTCAGTGGCATGTTGTTGTTGCATGAACATTCCAAATGCTTGAAACATTTGCATTGTTGCTGGGTCAAAATGCATACCCTGTTGCTCCACATTATCAGCCATGGTTACCCACAAACTCTCACGCTGGAAGATTCGCGCCGGATTCACCAAAAATATGTCGAGAAATTTGCGATCTTGTTAGGAAAGCACCAGGCTTTTGGCTGTGAGATTTTGTGAGAGAACCCCAAAAAACTTTCTGAAGGAGCTATACCATAGATGCCATGAAGTTTAGAGTTTAGAAGGAGTGCAATCAAAGAAGCCCCACACTTTCTCTCTTGCACTCACACACACAAAGAAAGAACACAAAAGAGAATATCAAAATTGTTGGAATTAGGTTTGCAGATAATCGCACACAGCTTGGAGAAGACAAAGGAAGCTCAAGGCACACGATAGAGAGTGTGTTACTTAGTGTGCAATGAAACGATAGACAGCCCTAGAGTGATGGGCGTATATACAATGCTCGGGGGGGAAAACCTCCTAAAGAGGGAAAAAATGCCCCGGCGGTCCTAGTGTGTTCACAAACATCACTACCACATGTATATGGTAACAAACCCCCCCTAGAGTGATGCGGTGAACGAGAGCTGGCACATGAGTAAAGGGAAGTGCCATGCCCTGAGGCATGATCAGTCCACAAAGGGGAGTAAGCCCAAAGCTTTGCGGAAAGCTTCAAGATTCTCACGAGACAATGCCTTTGTGAAAAGATCTGCAAGGTTGTCCTGTGGTGGCACATAAGGCAAGCTAATCTCTCCTGCTGAGAGCCTCTCCCTGACATAGTGGTAATGCACCTCAATGTGCTTTGTGCGAGCATGAAAAATTGGGTTCCTCGCAACTGCCAATGCGCTCTGACTATCAGTGTAGATAGTTTTGGCAATGTCCTGTCCAACACCCAAATCAGCCATAAGGTGTTTGAGCCATACACACTCAACCATAGCTGTGAAGACTGCCCTGTACTCAGCCTCACAACTCGAAGTGGCCACAGTAGGTTACTTCTTGCTCAACCATGATACACATGAACTGCCAAGCATGAAACAAAAACCACTTGTGGACACTCACGTGTCAAAACATCCAGCCCAATCTGAGTCCGAAAAAGCATGTAAGTCTGGCGGAAATGATCCCCCCTTGGGATAAAACAAGCCAAGATGTAAAGTGCCACTAAGGTAGCGGAAAATCCTCTTGACAGCCTACCAATGCTTAGACCCTAGGATATGCATAAATTTGCTGACCTATGAGACTGCAAATTGAATATATGGCCTCGTGTTGCATACATAAATGAGGCAACCAACAGCAGTTTGGTAAAGAGTGACATCAGCAAGATCGCCAGCATCATGTAGTCTCAACTTCAAACATGTTTCCATGGGAGTGTCAATAGGTTTGCAATCCTCAAGTCCAAACTTACATAGCAATGTCTCTATGTAACATTTTTGACACAAGGCAATACCACCATCACACTATTTAAACTGTATACCCACGTAATGATGCAACAGCCCCAAATCTTTCATCTTGAAAGTAGCATTCAAATCAGCCTTAAATTCAGCAATATGTCTCTCATTTGGTCTAGTGATCAGCAAATCATCGACATAAAGAACCACAATGAGAAGTACATCACCCCGCTTTACATACAATGTGCTTTCTGTTGGACTGTTACGAAAGCCTCGTTTAACCAAATGAGTATCAGCTTTCTCATACCAAGCACGAGGAGATTGCTTCAACCCACACAAAGCCTTCTTACATTTGCACACTTTGTCCTCTTATCTTTTTATGACAAAACCGCGAGGCTGCGTTACATAAACTTCCTCAGATATGTCACCATTCAAGAAAGCAGTAACAATGTCTGATTGATGTACATCCCAACCAAAATGAGCTTCCAATGCAATTAGAAAATGCATAGTAGTCATACGACAAGTGGGAGAAAAAGTCTCTTCATAATCTATGCCTTTTTGTTGTGCATAACCCTTTGCAACAAGTCGAGCCTTATGGCGATCCATCTCACCATCCGGCTTGCGTTTCAACTTGTAAACCCACTTTGTACCAATCGCCTTTTTTTCCATGAGGCAAATCACATAAAGTCCATGTGTCATTCTCTATAAGTGCATCATATTCTGATTGCATGGTAGCCATCCAATTTTCTGAATTTTTATGCTTCATCAAAAGACAGAGGCTCCTCAACATCATGTAAGCTAGACACAGCCAAAGCATAACAATCTGATGCATAAGATGCAAGGCAAGAGCCTGAACAAGTACGACTAGACAAAGGTGCATCCAATTTACTGTCACACAAAGTGTGCACCAGCCATTTTGGCATACCTCTAGCCTACTCATTTTCAACCCTTTCCTCATCAAGTACATCATGTACATATACATCAGTAATAGGCTAATTTATAACCTTTTGAGAAACCCGCATAGGTTGTACATTTGCCTCATTGGAACTTACATTCGTATTTCCACCACTGAAAAGAGGCAACAAAGTGTCATAAATGTCTTGTGAGCTTACATTCTTGTCTCTAGTACATGACAGTAAGGGCTGAACAGAATCTTCCACAAACACTACATCCCATGAAACCAGAATACGTTTTGTTTGTGAATGATACAACGTGTTGCATCATATAAGCCCACATAGGGTAATTATCCCCATCCAACCTGTCCTCAGCACCAAACATCTTGAACATATCTGTGTTGTTGTTGTCAGCCATGGTAAATGTTGCACCTGATGTGAAAACTACCCGAAAATAGGAGAAATGGAATGGGAACAACACCTGTTATGCAAAAAACGGCACTGACAAAAATTTTGTACAAAATGATGAAATTACCTGTGCAGACCTGCCTGTAGTGGAAACGGAGGCCAAAATGAACCCAAATCAAAAATTTGAGCAGACTGAGCTCTAAGAGTTCTCCCGAAATTTTTGTCGACCTACAAACGCTTGCCAAATCTCACTGAAATCGGAGAAAGTGAGCAGGCGTGTGTTGGAGCAGCTAGCGACTAAGCCTAGGAGGACACAACATGCTCTGATACCAATTGTTGGAATTAGGGTTGCAGAGAAATGCACACATCTTGGAGAAGACGAAGGAAGCTCAAGGCACAAGATAGAGAGTGTGTTACTTAGTGTGCAATGGAAAGATAGATAGCCCTAGAGTGATGGGCGTATATACAATGCTTGGGGGAAAAAACCTCCTAAAGAGGGAAAAAATTCCCCGACGGTCCTAGTGTGTTCACACACATCACTACCACATGTATATTGTAACAAAACCAGTACAAAGATGAAAACATCAAGGCTATGGTCGTATCGTATCATGGGTAATATGAAAGGGTTAATAGATGGGTTAATGGCGTTCAATCTTTGCTGACCAAACAGGCTACGGATTGTTCTTTGGAATTGTAATTGTGCTTACCATAATATATATGTTTTGTTTAATGATTGGGATTAATTGTGTGTACAAATTCTCTTACTTCATAGCAAGATAACTACACTTACATCAAAAGAAAAGTTATAGTCTATAAGCGGTAGTATGAAGGGATCCGGTGAAAGAAATATTTCATTAAGCCTTTCTAGGCCAAGAAGAAACACTATACTGTTGGAATTAGGGTTGCAAAGAAACATGCATAGCTTGGAGAAAACGAAGGAAGCTCAAGGCACACAATAGAGAGTGTGTTACTTAGTGTGCAATGGAAAGATAGATAGCCCTAGAGTGATGGACGTATATACAATGCTCAGGGAAAAAAACCTCCTAAAGAGGGAAAAAATGCCCCGGCGGTCCTAGTGTGTTCACGCACATCACTACCACATGTATATGGTAACAAATCCCCCCTGGAGTGATGCGGTGAACGAGAGTTGGCACATGACTAAAGGGAAGTGCCATGCCTTGAGGACATGATCAGTCCACAAAGGGGAGTAAGCCCAAAGCTTTGCGGAAAGCTTCAAGCTTCTCATGAGACAATGCCTTTGTGAAAAGATATGCAAGGTTGTCCTGTGTTGGCACATAAGCCAGCCTGATCTCTCCTGTTTAGAGCCTCTTCCTGACATAGTGGTAATGCATCTCAATGTGCTTTGTGCGAGCATGCAAAACTGGGTTCCTCCCAACTGCCAATGCACTCTAATTGTCAGTGTAGATAGTGTTGGCAATATCTTGTCCAACACCCAAATCAGCCATAAGGCATCTGAGCCATACACACTCAACCATAGCTGTGAAGACTGCCCTATACTCAGTCTCACAACTCAAAGTGGCCACAGTAGGTTGCTTCTTTCTCAACCATGATATACATGAACTGCCAAGCATGAAACAAAAACCACTTGTGGACACTCACGTGTCAAAACAACCAACCCAATCTGAGTCCGAAAAAGCATGTAAGTTTGGCAGCGGCAATGATCCCCCCTTGGGATAAAACAAGACAAGATGTAAAGTGCCACTAAGGTAGCGGAAAATCCTCTTGACAGCCTGAAAATGCTTAGATCGTGGGCTATGCATAAATCTTCCAGCATCATGTAGACTCAACTTCGAACCTACTTCCATGGGAGTGGCAATAGGTTTGCAATCCTCAAGTCCAAACTTACATAGCAATGTCTCTATGTAACTTTTCTGACACAAGGAAATACCACCATCACACCGCTTAAACTGTATACCCAAGTAATGATGCAACAGCCCCAAATCTTTCATCTTGAAAGTAGCATTCAAATCAGCCTTATATTCAGCAATATGTCTTTCATTTGGTCCAATGATCAGCAAATCATTGACATAAAGAACCACAATGAGAAGTACATCACCCTCATGCTTTACATACAATGTTCTTTCTGTTGGACTGTTACAAAAGCCTCGTTTGACCAAATGAGTGTCAGTTTTCTTATACCAAGCATGAGGATATTGCTTCAACCCATACAAATCCTTCGTACATCTGCACACTTTGTCCTCTTGTCCTTTTATGACAAAATCGTGAGGCTGTGTTACACAATCTTCCGCAAATATGTCACCATTCAAGAAAGCAATAACAATGTCTGATTGATGCACATCCCAACCAAAATGAGCTACCATTGCACATAGAAATGCACAGTAGTCATACAACAAGTGGGAGAAAAAGTCTCTTCATAATCTATGCCTTTTTGCTAAGCATAACCCTTTGCAACAAGTCTAGCCTTATGGCGATCGATCTCACCATCCGGCTTGCGTTTCAACTTGTAAACCCACTTTGTACCAATGGCCTTTTTGCCAGGAGGCAAATCACATAAAGTCCATGTGTCATTCTCTATAAGTGCATCATATTCTGATTGCATGGCAGCCATCCAATTTTTTGAATTATGTGCTTCATCAAAGACAGAGGCTCCTCAACATCATGTAAACTAGACACAGCCAAAGCATAACAATCTGATGCATAAGATGTATGGCGAGAGCCTGAACGAGTACGACTAGACAAAGGTGCATCCAATTTACTGTCACGCAAAGTGTGCACCAACCATTTTGGCATACCTCTAGCCTGCTTATTTTCAACCCTTTCCTCATCAAGTACATCATGTACATCTGCATCAGTAATAGGCTGATCTAAAACATTTTCAGAAACCCCCATAGGCTGTACATTTGCCTCATTGGAATTTACATTCGTATTTCCACCACTGAAAAGAGGCAACAAAGTGTCATAAATGTCCTGTGAGCTTACATTACTATCTCTAGTACATGACAGCAAGGGCTGAACAGAATCTTCCACAAACACTACATCCTAACAAACCAGAATACGTTTTTTTTGCGGATGATACAATCTGTAACCTTTGCTTTCAGCACTATAACCAACAAAAATACATTTGACAGCCTTATCATCCAATTTTCTGCGTTGCACTTGTGGCACCAAAGCATATGCCAAATAGCCAAAAACACGCATGTGCTCAATAGAAGGCTTTCTATCATGCCATGCTTCATATGGAGTAATAAACTGCAAAGCTTTCATAGGACACCTGTTAAGTACATAAGTGGCACACATGATGGCCTCAAGCCAAAAAGAATGCGGTAAAGCTTGACTTTTGACCATACATCGTGCCATTTCCGTCAGTGACCTGTTTTTCCTCTCAGCAACACCATTTTGTCGAGGCGTATAAGGCACTGTACATTGGTGTTTTATCCCACGACTAGCTAGAAATGCATTAAATTCATGAGACATATACTCCCCCCCTCGATCGGAACAGAGGGTGTCCATAGTACATTTCGAGACATTTTCAGCCATAGCCAGAAATTGTTTGAAGCACATAAAAACTTCGGACTTCGCTTTAAGCGGAAACACCCATGCATGCCTGGAGTAGTCATCAATGAAAGTCACGAAGTACAGGTAATTGCCCAAGGATGGAGTTTGCATGGGCCCACAAACATCACTATGCACAAGCTGCAACCTGCATGTGGCCTGAACTGAACCATCCTTTGGAAACTTAGAACGCTGCATCTTACCCAAAATACAGCCTTCACAAACATGTTTGACAGGTGCTTCAAGAGGCGGCAAAGAAGCAACCATATCAGATTTCTGCAAACGCAGCAAACTGGCAAAATTCAGATGACCAAAACGTGCATGCCAAAGTTTTGCATCTGAAATAGCCCTTGAAGCTGCAACAGCATTTGCAAAATTTTGTCCACACTTGTCATACAAAGTGAGCTTATACAGCCCACGGCACTAAAGGCCAGATGCAACAATTTCATCACCAAAACTGAGATCATGAACTGTACATCTGTCATCCACAAATTTGACTACAAGTCCAAGTCTAGCAAGTGCGGATAAAGACAAGAGATTCTTCTTGATCCCAGGAACATAAAGTGCATCAACAAGTGTTAAGGAACTGCCATTAGTAGCAGTGAGCAGAATCTTTCCAACTCCCTGAACTGGATAAGAGGCGTTGTTGGCACAAGTGACTGAATTCCCATGAGGGACAGACTCGAGAGAGGTAAACAATTCACGATGTGAGGTAATGTGCTTTGTAGCACCACTGTCGAAATACCACACATGTGAATCTGCAGCAACTGACAAGCATGCATCATGGACAGCAGGATTGTAAGTGCACTCTGCGCTAAAAGCCCATTCTGCATCAACATCAACAACACAGTCTCGTTTCACAGAAGACTCAACAATGGCTGCATTTGTAGTGGAACCAGCATTTGCAATGGAACCACCCTCTTTCTTCTTAGCCTCTTTGGCCTTCAACTTAGGACACGACTTGATCAAGTGATCATTGGCTTTACAATAATGGCAACGCATCTTCTTTTTGCCCTTATCAGCAGAATTGCCAGACGAAGTGTTGCCAGCAGAAACATTAGGAACAGTATTTTTGCCACTCGCAGCATAACCATAAGAAATGGCTGCATTGCTTTTACCACCCTTTCTTTGAGAAGCAATAAAAGCCTGTTCAACTGCACGCTGCCTCGTCCTGTTTTTTCTGGAAAGTGACTCTTGCAACAGCAATGTGCATAATGCATCAAACTTGACAACTTCAGGACCCTCTTTCTTCTTAGCCTCTTTGGCCTTCAACTTAGGACACGACTTGATCAAGTGATCATTGGCTTTACAATAATGGCAACGCATCTCCTTTTTGCCCTTATCAGCAGAATTGCCAGACGAAGTGTTGCCAGCAGAAACATTAGGAACAGTATTTTTGCCACTCGCAGCATAACCATAAGAAGTGGCTGCATTGCTTTTACCACCCTTTCTTTGAGAAGCAATAAAAGCCTGTTCAACTGCACGCTGCCTTGTCCTGTTTTTTCTGGAAAGTGACTCTTGCAACAGCAATGTGCATAATGCATCAAACTTGACAACTTCAGGATTTCCTTGGGTCATAAGTCTCCAAGTACTAGTGTTGGGGTATAGGCGTCTGTGCCTTCCCCGGCTGCCCAGAGTCTGGGCGCCCACTGACTTGTATACCTTATACATAGCATAAGTGTATAGTGGGATGCTCACTCTTTGAGTCTCCCCACCCACATCGTGTGTGTCTCCTTCTCCTTCTCTCTCTCTCACTCTCCGTCTGTGGTGCTCCCCGATCCCCTTCAATTGGTATCAGAGCTATGGTGAGTGCGGAGAGCACGACGGCTTTGAGAGCTTCGAGGCGATAGCTCGCTCGCTCTCGACGGTGGAGTTCGATCGCGGAGTTTCATGGAGAGCGATTTTAGCTTGAGGAGCATTGTCTTTGGAGCTTAGGAGCTTGGTGTGGTCAAGCTTGGTCGAGGAGGCGGTTGCGGCTTCCTTGGTGAGAGGAGCTTTTGAGCTCATTGGAGCTCGTTAGAGAAGTGCTCGGCGGAGGAGAGCTTGACATTCGAGTGCTTGGATGCTGTTGTGGCAGATCTCTTGTGTTGGAGCTTGCATTGAGAGGACATTGCATCATGCAGAGTGGAGCAGGAGTAGGTTCAAGACTGTGTGAAGCTCGTTTTTGCCATTTTCGGGCTCTAAAACGCAGTTTTTTGCGTAGCTCCGTCATACAGAGTCAGATCTACATGATTCAGAGTCTAGGTCAGGGTTTTGGCACGCTCCGGACGCGATGGTGATGTCTATTTGCTGAAATTATGCTTTGAATTACAGCAGGTACAGCAGCAGGTTTATTTGTGCACTTTCGGGTCCCAAAAACACTGTTTTTGGTATATCTCACACACACGGAGTATTTTCTGCAACAACCAACAAATTCATAGGTGTACACAGGTTTTTGGATCTGCATTTGTCCAGAGAGCCACTCATGCGAGAGTGAGCTATGTTTCCATGGTCTTGGCGGTTTATGTATGCCATATATGGATTTGTGTATTTGTTTGTGGCTGAGATTATTTGAGATTTGGCTCAATTTATAGAAGAAACTCTGTTGGATTTTATCCAGGTTCTCGCCATAGCTTCTACGTATCTATAGGTTGCTCTTTGATAGTTTAGTGGTTGAGTTTACTCCCACTTTGACAGGTGATTTTCAGTCATCATTTGGTTGGAGTTTGGAGTCACTTGTGTATGCCCTTGTGTGCCGTATTTCGCATTGCGCATAGCGACAGATCTTGCAAGGTTTTGCGAAATGTTGCTATAGTTATCTGGTAGACATTTGGTCATCGATTGAAAGGTATTTTGGCAGCAATCATCACTCACATGTATGTCATTTGAGGTGCCCTTGAGTGGTACTCCGGCAAGAGCGGGTATGCTCATATGTATGACTTTGTGAGGTGATTCCGGTCGAGTTTATTCCCGGATTGGCCATCGTGGCATATATTATTGTCTCTTTGAGGTTTATTGTTGAGATTTTGCTCTAGTTACAAAGGAGACTCTGCCAAAATTTTGTCAGATATTTATGCGCGATTAAGTCATATTGACTTGTGATTTTGTGCAAGGTTTTGCACGGTTATTGGTGCAACTTTGCATCATATTTTACAGCCATATTTGCAGACTTTTGTTTGATGCGATTCGAGTCAGTTTAGGGCTGATTTGGTTGACATTGCGGGAGCTCTATTTTGGAGTGTGACTCACAGGTTTTACATTGTGTTTCTGGCCATATTTGTAGACAGTTTCCAGGTGTTGTTGGTGAGGTGGTTTTGCTTTCTAGTTTGCTACATTGTGCTCATGGCAGAGACAGGTGATCGATTAGATTGTGACCTCTCACAGATGCGCATGTTTGATGGGTCAGACTTTGCGGCATGGAGAGAGTGTATGCTTGATGCATTGACACAGCAAGGGTTGCATCGATCATTGAGTGGTGATGCAAGTAGACCTTCAAACATGTCTGACGATCAGTGGCAGGAGCTAGAGGAGATGGCACTATCTACGCTCTCTTTGCACCTTGCGGAATCTGTATATGCTCTTGTTATGTATGAGACTACTTCGAGAGCACTTTGGCGCAGATTACATGATATGTATGATAGATCTGAGTCATCACGGACTCGTGTGAGACATGTACATTCACGAGCACGCCGACATGTGACATGTTGGTATTGTGGTCATTCTAGACACGTTAGACGGCGTTGTTTTCGTCGTATGCGACATCATAGGAGACATGGCAATCTCAGAGATGTATGTAGTGATGCCATGGACTCAGTTGCTTTGACAGTTGAGGCAGATGTAGTGTCGAAGTATACTAGTGACGGGGATGTCACTTTTACCTCGAGTTATGCACGAGATGCTATACATGTGGATAGTGCACTCCCTTCGCAGTGGTTGCTAGACGCAGATGCTATGTTTCATGTCACGCCGCATCGTGAATGGTTTTGTAGCTATTCTAGCGGGATGCTTGGCAGTGTACATTTGGCCGATGGATCGGTGCATGCGATAACAGGTGCAGGAGATGTGAGACTGTCATTACCGAGTGGTGCATCTTACTTGTTACGACATGTGCGCTATGTACCAGATTTGACAGTGAGTTTGATCTCGATTGGTCAGCTTAGAGATTGTGGATGTCAGATTTCGCTACGAGAGCGAGATTTTGTGATGCATTTGGGTTCGCTAGTGATTGCGAGAGGTGCCAGGAGTGGTACAGGTTACCCATTGCATGTGGATCACGCGAGAGACGGTGTTGTCTCTGTGATCACGCAGCCAGGTAGAGAGCGAGAGAGCAGGCGAGTCTCTTTTGCTTGTGGGTTGCAGGATGCTTTGCATGGAGTGCAGAGTAGTGAGCTCGTTGTGCACACAGTTGGGGCACGACTTGAGCAGTCACACAGAGAGGTGACAGGGTCAGACATGCATGCTTTTCTAGTGACTGAGCAAAGCAGAGAGTCAGTTGTGCGAGATACTTCTATGCAGGATAGACAGGTAGAGCGGTCTTGCTCTAGTGAGTCACGACAGGAGGACATTGTGCAAGAGTCTATGCATACGGAGTTAGAGCATGAGAGCTCTAGTGAGTCACAGCAGATTGAGTGGTCATGTTTGCAGTGGATGATTGCAGAGGAGACTGAGATGTCAGCGATTATTCAATCATTCCTTTCTATGCTCGACAGTGAGCATGGGGATATAGTTGTGCAGGATATGTCTTCCAGCAGACACCTAGAGCAGCTGGTTTGCTCTGAGGTTGCACGACAGGTTGATGCGTCTTTTGTGGACAGTCAAGAGATGCATGTGGCTGACACGCCTTGTCAGTCAGAGATGCCTATTGCCAGGGATATATATGTTGATGCATGCTCCGTAGAGCTAGCAGGGCCCGCTAGCATTGCATCGGCATTCGGTGGTCTCATGTATGAGATGTTGATCTTCAGACCGGATATCGTAGCTGCAGTGGGAGCATTTGCAGTTGGGGTTGTCAGTCGTTTGTTGACTGATGATGGCATAGTGCACAAGGGAGATATGCAGGTATTGCGTACATACTTGCAGTACGTGTGCGGTACGTCTGGTGGTGTATGGACTTACACGGGAGCAGGACAGCCGGATGCACACGATCACAGCCAGCCAGCGGGTATCGGTTGAGAGCGGTTTTCTCTCGCCTTTTGTAGTCTTTAGACTAGGTTCTCTTGCTTAAAGGCACAGTCGCCTTTAAGTGGGAGGTTGTTGGGGTATAGGCGTCTGTGCCTTGCCCGGCCGCCCAGAGTCTGGGCGCCCACTGACTTGTATACCTTATACATAGCATAAGTGTATAGGGGGCTGCTCACTCTTTGAGTCTCCCCACCCACATCGTGTGCGTCTCCTTTTCCTTCTCTCTCTCTCACTCTCCGTCTGTGGTGCTCCCCGATCCCCTTCAACTAGCAAAAGTCTGGTAAGAATCTGGTAAGGCATCAAGAACAGTCTGCACAAGGGAACTGTCTGAAATGACTTCACCTGCAGAAATAAGTTGCTCATTGATATCCTTGACACTAGCAAGGAAAGTTTCCATGTCATCTTCCTCATGCATAATCTTCTACTCTAGCTCTTTACGCAGCAAAGCAATTTTAGCCTCATTGCGGCTTGCATAAAGACTTGCTAAAATATCCCAAGCCTGTTTTGCAGATTTTGTTGAATGGATGTGAGGAACAATGGTGCGCTTCACAGACAACGCAACCAATGCATGAGCCTGCGCATCCTTAACATCCCAACGATCTTGTTCTGTCATAGGCAAAACAACTCTAACAGCTACAATCCTTGCAGCAAGACTTGCAACATCCTCAACATCGCCTACATCCTCAGAACCAGGACGTACATCAATGCCCTGCACAATGTTCCAGACACCCTTTGACACAAGAACATGTTGCATCATATAAGCACACATAGGGTAGTTGTCCCCATCCAACCTGTCCTCAGCAGCAAACATCTTGAACACATCTGTGTTGTTGTTGTCAGCCATGGTAAATGTTTCACCTAATGTGAAAACTGCCCAAAAATAGGAGAAACGGAGCGGGAACAACTTGTGCTATATAGCACAAACCGTAGAAGACTGTAAGGCACCTGTTATGCAGAAAACGGCACTGACAGAAATTTTGCACAAAATGACGAAATTGCCTGTGCAGTATTGCCTGTAGTGGAAACAGAGGCCAAAATGAGCCCAAATCGAAATTCTGAGCAGAGTGAGCTCTACGAGCTCACCCAAAATATTTGTCAACCTACGAACACTCGCCAAAGCTCGCTGAAATCGGAGAAAGTGAGCAGGCGTGTGCTGGAGCAGCTGGCGACTAAGCCCGGGAGGACATGACCTGCTCTGATACCAATTGTTGGAATTAGGGTTGCAGAGAAACGCACACAGCTTGGAGAAGACGAAGGAAGCTCAAGGCACACAATAGAGAGTGTGTTACTTAGTGTGCAATGGAGAGATAGATAGCCCTAGAGTGATGGGCGTATATACAATGCACGGGGGAAAAAACCCCCTAAAGAGGGAAAAAATGCTCCGACAGTCCTAGTGTGTTCACACACATCACTACCACATGTATATGGTAACAGAATTTGCTTACAATAACACGATCCACTCTTTGACAGGGAAGGCGCCGTTTGAGATTATTGAAGGTGCTACGAAGGTTCCACCCTTCCTAAGCACGAAAGATAAGATTTTTGAAAGCCAACCAGTTCACGAGGGACTTGGACTAGGTTCCGGAGGCTTTAGAGAAATCTCAAGAAAGACATAAGAAGGCAGCAGATCTACATGGTCGCGATTTGAAATTAAAGGAGGATGATTGGGTGCTCTTACGTTTTGAGAAGGCACGCCAGAGAAAGAAAAAAAAGGGAAAGGTTGGCTTTTTCCAAAGCTTAGCATGAGATATTATGGACCTTTCCAAATAAAAGAAAAGATAAATGATGTCTCGAGTTTAGACTGAAGCTGCTCGATACTTCAAGAATTCACAATGCTTTTCATGTGAGTCTCTTGAAGCCTTTTAAAGGCGATGTGCCTGATGATGGGGAGCCAGATGAGCAACCCGAAATGGAGGAAAGTGAGGAGATACTCATTCCAGAACAGATATTGACACAAAGATTAAAGGTAAAGTGATGAGGCGGTTCTTGGTTAATTCAAGAACTATCCCCCATTGGATGCGAAGTAGATGGAGGAGGAGGACCTAGTAGATACTCCTCAGATTGTGAAACTTTACCTTGAAGCATTCGGTTTAGCATAGTCTACTCCAATAGAACCCCGATTTCAGCATGGGCGAATCTAGTGCAGTGGGCTTGCACAAGAGGGGAGTCACTCCGCTCCTTTGTCAACAGATTGCCCCGATTTTTGATATAGAGTCACTGATGTCCCTATTGGGTTTCGGGGATACTGGTTGGCTGACAGTATTCTGCTGTAATGACTTTATGATTTGAAATTCTCGACAATGAAAATGATACTGATTTGTACTTGACTTGTTTACAGGAATTGATAGACGAGATGACTGCAGCATTTCGGTCTGATAAATCTCTATAGACATGATTGCAATAAGGATTAGTTAATCAGGCATCTATGAGATCCCGACTGGATCTAGATGCGATTGCTAAACACGTTGCCAGACATTTTATGGGATAGTTGGCACAAAATTCCCTCTTGAACAACTTTGCTCGTACTTGAGAGATGTTTCTCCTTGCATGATTGTGTATTGCCAACATCCACACCTCTCAAGGCAACTATCCATCACTTTTCGCCGCTTTTGGTCTGCAAGTCCCCTTTTCCACCGGAGCTTTATTAGAGAGCTGCTTTAGCTCATTCACATTAAACAATAGCATCTTGCACAATCGAGGCTCTATTTGCCTATGAGAAAGGAGCAGCATGAGGAGCACCGTATTCTCAGTCTTGAGAAAAACTTGTGAAGAAAAGAAGAATACATCGTTTCCATGAGCAATGCTTTAATCAACAATTTTAAGAGTAAAGAAATACCTTTGTTGGATTTGCTATCAAGTCCCTTGAAACTTGATACTTTTCATTAAGCTAATCTATCTGCTCTCTTTCTATAAGCGAGGGCCAAACAAACACCTTTTGGGAAAAGGAAACTCTCTACCCCCTCCTAGGCTCAACAATCTCCTTGCAATCCTCCTCCATGCAAGTCCCCCAATCCTTGCTCGTCCTCTTCCATGCAGCTCCCATTTGCACGCTCTCCCTCCTCCTTACAGTCCGTCCCAATCCCCCTCCTTGCAGGCCCCCGCTTCTCATTTTTCAACGCTAGGCAAAAATGCGAGCTGGAAGAGGCCCTGCGAGGACTGCTTTTCTACACGTGCACGACGGCCTTACGAGCGCCTGCTTTTTCTTGTTGGTTGTGCATCCAATTCCTTAACGCCCACAAACAAGGTATCTTTTTTGCCCTCGATTCAGACACTGATGGTCATGCGATTGAGGCCAAGGTCAATGGTCAAGATCATGCAAAGTGGCCACTCGTAGAATCAAGAAGCTGAAAAAGCTTATTAGGCTCACCAAGTAATAAAAAAATACCGAATGCATCTATGGCATACGCAGGAATAATTTTGAGCATAAGCACCGACTGTCACAAGACGGGCACCATGTGCCAATAGAAAAGAACAGATTGAATAGACTTTTAGCACTTCAATAACAACCGAACTGAAAGAGAGAGACGACACGCGACACGGAGTGGCGGAATTCCACCCCAGAGAGTATTGGCCCCCCTTTCGGTATTTCTTTATATTGCATCAACACAGTACAAGCCGGTACTCCAAACTCTACACATTCTCTAGGAAGCATACCAGAGAATGAGCCCTTAGCACATATTTAAAGGCCCTTGGCCTATGAAAAGCATTTACATAAAAATCCTTTAAACTCATTATCTTTTGGTCCAAAAGCAATGCCAAAAAGCTGCCAACATGTTTTGCGGAAGTCCGTACAACTGCCACGCCATCAGTTTTGCATGTGTGTGATTCTGCTTTATTTTAATCCCTTTATGTCATTGGGGCCCCATCGGACGGGGTCCCCATAAGTTGGTAGGACTTCTTCTTCTACTACTTGTTCTTCTTAGGGTTTAGGCCGGACTTCTTCTTTTGCTACTTGTTCTTCTTAGGGTTTAGGCCCCTCGGTCGGCATCTGCAAGTTGGCTCCATTCTTCTGGGATTTGACACATCAGTAGTTTGTGACATCTCCCCTTCTTGAAAGAGAGTAATCGTCTGCGATTACAACATATCTGCAAAACAACTCAAGTTAGCTCAAAAAATTATGAGGGACAATCAGTTTGCTCTTTTTTTTTAAGGAGTTAGCTTCTCCTTTCGGCTCTTTTGATCAAGGAGTTGTCTTCTCCTTTCGTCCAGATCAGAACTCTCGATATTCAGCCGTAGTAAAATTAGCCATCACACCCAGACCGCACTGATCTTCCACGCTTGTCTTGATGCACTAAAGTTACATACTCAGGCAATCTCATCCAATTAGGAATATTTAGTAGTTGGCACATCACAATGCAACACAAATGCTTACATATGCATGTTACAAGACACAACAAACAGCGTCGTTGAGCACTTCGACGAGACATCTGCATCAGTAATAGGCTAATCTGTAACATTTTCAAAAACCCCCATAGGCTATACATTTGCCTCATTGGAACTTACACTCGTGTTTCCACCACCAAAAAGAGACAACAAAGTGTCATAAATGTCCTATGAGCTTACATTACTCTCTCTAGTACATGACAGCAAGGGTTGAACAGAATCTTCCACAAACACTATATCCCGTGAAACTAGAATACATTTTGTTTGTGGATGATACAACCTGTAACCTTTGCTTTCATCAATATAACCAACAAAAATACATTTGACAGCCTTATCATCCAATTTCTTGCACTGTGTTTGTGGCACCAAAGCATATGCCATGCATGTGCTCGATAGAAGGATTTCTATCATGCCATGCTTCATATGGAGCAAAGCTTTCATAGGACACCTGTTTAGTACATAAATGGCACACATGATGGCCTCAAGCCAAAAAGAATGCGGCAAAGCTTGACTTTTGACCATACATCGTGCCATTTCCGTAAGTGACATGTTTTTCCTCTCAGCAACACCATTTTGTTGAGGTGTATAAGGCACTGTACATTGGTGTTTTATCCCACGACTAGCCAGAAATGCATTGAATTGATGAGAAATATACTCCTCCCCTCAATCGGAATGGCGGGTGCCCATAGTACATTTCGAGCCATTTTCAGCCATAGCCAGAAATTGTTTGACGCGCATAAAAACTTCGAACTTCGCTTTAAGCAAAAATACCCATGAATGCCTGGAGTAATCATCAATGAAATTCACGAAGTACAGGTAATTTCCCAAGGACGGAGTTTGCATGGGCCCACAAACATCACTCTGCACAAGCTGCAACCTACATGTGGCCCTAACTGAACCATTCTTTGGAAACTTAGAATGCTGCATTTTACCTAGAATACAACCTTCACAAACATGTTTGACAAGTGCTTCAAGAGGCAGCAAAGAAGCAACCATATCAGATTTCTGCAAACGCAGCAAACTCGCAAAATTCAGATGACCAAAACGTGCATGCCAAAGTTTTGCATCTGATATAGCTCTTGAATCTACAACAGCATTTGCAAAAAAATTTCCACACTTGTCATACAAAGTGAGCTTATACAGCCCACGGCACAAAAGGCCAGATGCAACAATTTCATCACCAAAACTGAGATCATGAACTCTACATCTATCATCCATAAATTTGACTACAAGTCCAAGTCTAGCAAGTGCGGATACAGACAAGAGATTATTCATGATCCCAGGTACATAAAGTGAATCAACAAGTGTGAAGGACTTGCCATTTGCAGTAGTAAGCACAATCTTTCCAGCTCCCTGAATCGGATAGGAGGCATTTTTGGCACAAGTGACTGAATTCCCATGAGGGACAGACTCGAGAGAGATGAACAATTCACGATGTGAGGTAATGTGCTTTGTAGCACCACTGTTGAAATACCACACATGTAATCTACAGCAACTGACAAGCATGCATCATGGACAACAGGATTGTAAGTACACTTTGCACTAAAAGCCCATTCTGCATCAGCATCAGCATTAGAGTCTCCTTTTATAGAAGACTCAACAATGGCTGCATTTGTAGTGGAACCATCATTTTTTTGCAGTGGAACCATCCTCTTTCTTCTTAGCCTCTTTTGCCTTTAACTTAGGACACTGCTTGATCAAGTGATCATTAGCTTTACAATAATGGCAACGCATCTTCTTTTTGCTCTGATACCAATTGTTGGAATTAGGGTTGCAGAGAAACGCACACAGCTTGGAGAAGACGAAGGAAGCTCAAGGCACACAATAGAGAGTGTGTTACTTAGTGTGCAATGGAAAGATAGAAAGACCTAGAGTGATGGGCATATATACAATGCTCGGGGGGAAAAACCTCCTAAAGAGGGAAAAAATGCCCTGACGGTCCTAGTGTGTTCACATACATCACTACCATATGTATATGGTAACATATAAGTTGTTGAAAGTGTATTTTACGGCTAATCCATACGTTAATTGTAATAGATCTCACAGAGTGAAAGCAATAGAAATTCACATCATGTGGATTATTCATCTAGGATAACTTAAGTATGTGAAAAATTAGATATGAGAGAAGTGAAGGAAAGAGAATTTCCCTCCCAAGCCCTATTCTTGTCCGTACGCAATAAGGATACTGTGGGGAGAGATGTATCTATAGCAAGGAGAATATATAATTTGTAGAGAGAAAAAATTTGTAAGAGTGAGAGAGAGATTTTTGGTTAGAGAGGGAGATGAAATTAGAGATGTATGTTGGATTAGAGACGAAAAAGAAAGCAACAAGAAATCAAAAAAATATCAAAGTAGAACACATTTTACTTGGCAAACCTTTCGGGAGTTATTCACCATTTTTTATGGAGAGAGAAAAAGAGAAAAAACTTCAAGCCTTGATTGATGCACCAAGTTCAAGACCTTCTTTGATTAGAGTTGATCTTGCAAGGATAGCTTACAAGATTGGCTAGTCTTCCTCCAAGAGCATGTGTAGGCTTAGGCTTAGGCATTTGTTTATGGCTAAGTATAATTAGGCATTACTACTCTCACTCCCTCATGAATTCATCTCATGAATGGTTTTCAAGGAAGAAGAGTTTCCCTTTTATAGGTGAAGGGAACCCCCAAGGGTTTACACAAGAAGAGAAGAGCCAGTGTGAACAGAAACTAGCAAAGTTTAAAATTAGTTGTCCCTGTATGATGTGGGCAAACTCGGGTCCACCATTTTGATCGTTGCTCCTCAACTGTGGCTCCAAATAAAAAAGTAAAAGTAGAGGCAGAATATTCAGCTCATAAGCTACAACTCTCATTTTATATACTTTTTCCAATTTGGATTGGAACCTTCTGTAAAAAATCATCAAAATAGGATACAATTTTTGCAGCAAAAGTCTTCTTGTGGTCCCCTTAGCTTAGACTTTCATTTGATTCCAAAGGACACCTCATGCAACATGAAAGCATGACATTGCTCCTTGACAAAGTTTTGTAAGCATCCTTGCAATAATTCATTAAAATGAGTGCATCTTTGAAAATCATGCAACCTAGTGTCTTACTAGGATATGATTCCTTCCTAGTAGCTATTAAAAAGAAATATTAAAAATATAAAAAATACATAGAATATATATATATATTGGAAGTTACCCTAAATACAGGATCTAGCTAGGGGTATGAGATGATAATGAGATAGTAGAAAGAAAGAACCAATGCATTTTGCCCCAAGTTAAAGAGGCGGAGCTATTGATGCTTTTCCCATAGCATTTTCTGATGGTAAAGTAATAATATGTTACCCTTGAGATAAATAATAGGATGCGATAGAAAGATTATTATTATACTTAGATATGCATATGCACATTATAGGAAATATACTTATGTATCTAAAAAGTTGCAAGATAGATCTTGTAGCATTCGCTCCCACTATGTACGTGTCACAGCACGACAACGGTTGCCATAGTTACAGTTGCATACATACCATCCCAACGAGACGGGGACCTAGACGTGGAATTTTTGTGTGCTTTATCACATTAAACATGTCTAATTTTCTTTACAAATGTACACATGTCAAGTGTTTCAAAGCGGCATGCTCATTTTGCCTAGAACGTTCAATGCAGGCGATCTCAACCAAAATAGCAAATTTCATACGTAGTCGGAATAGACATGTTCAAAATTTGAGCCAAATGGAATTTCCACAAATTTAGGGATTTTCCTAGCTCCTTTGAGATTTTTACAAACAAAAAGGGTATTTTTGGGCTAAAAAGGACTAAAAAAGACTCCAAATAGACCAGAATTGACATAAAATGGCTCAAAATGCCACATCACTGATGGTTCCATCCTTTCTCAAGCTAAGGGTGAGTTTATACAACCAAAAATAAGCTCTTTTGGACATCTAATGAAGGAGCTACTATAGCTTCAAGTCAAGGTGTTGTGCAGTCTCATGTTGTTTTCACTACATGTTCGAGGTTGTGAGGCCACCAATTAGGGTTTTTCCTCCTCAAATAATTACTTGGTCATGTCTAATGAAGTTCTAAAGCTCCCACAAAATATTCACAACAAAGAATTGAAGCGTAAATATAGGGTTTTTATCAAGGCAAAAGAGCATTGTATCTATGCACTTGGGAGTAAGGCTACACCAAATCATTACACACACAAGATTTTTGAGTGTGGATTTCATGAGTGGAGTTTTGTTATATTTTAGTGTGTCTTTTGCTTCAAAGGTTGACTTAAGCGACATTGACTACAAGTTTTCACATTCTCTCTAGCATTGTAGAGAGAGAGAGAGAGAGAGAGAGAGAGAGAGAGTTTGTCAAAACTCAGAAATAGGCTAAATTTGGAGTTCCACATGTGTGTTTGGCCATGATGTATGTTATCTGTGGTATTGATTATGCATAGCCATTAATTTCTTCTCAAAGACTGCTCTTAGATATAGTTTTACACACACAAGGATAGTCACAAGCTCTCTAGACATAGCAAATATGCAAGCAACTTTGACAATGATAGCCATTACACTTCTAATGGGAGTTTGGATACATATGATCTATGCGTGACTAGCACATGAAAGTGCTTGTGCTTTGTTGAGAGCATTTTACTCCCCGCAAGGAGCCGGTCCTGTGATTTTGCTTGAATCTCATTGGCGCCTATTTGAGTACGTGTCTTGTAGTTTGGTAGTGATAGTTTCACATTTAGGATGTACTTTGTGTTGTGGATATAACCATTGTACGTCATTGTGGATCCAATTTGTATTTTCTTGTGCCAATTAATAGAATTTGTCTTTATCCTCCCCTAGTCACATGTGTTGAGCCCAAGATGGCATCAAATATCTCTACAAAAACTTGCTTCTTCCTTTGTTGCATTAATTTGTGTTCACTCAGCAAAGAAATGAAATTGTTTAGGAATTGGTGTCCACCATTTCCTCCACTATGTCATGTGAGAGCTAGAGTAGGTTGCCGGGCTCCCTTATTATTATCACTGTCACAAGGATGAGGTCTTTATTTACCACTCTTGGTCGTTTTCTAGAGTGTGGATTTCATGGTTGGAGTTTTGTTCTTTTTTGGTGTGTCTTTTTCTTCAAAGGCTCTATGACTCACTTGATTTGGCTATGAACCCTCAAAGTCAGAGGCCCAATGCTTTCCTAGCCACAGTGTGCACTTCTTAACACGTTTTTGTTGAAACCAACACAAAGTAGGCTAGGGTGAGGGTTTGTGAATTTTGGACATCAAAAGTGAATGGTACAATTCCAGCAAGGTTTATCAAGTGCAGGGTCACCATACATTATGCAAGTAGCTAACGTCAAGCAAACAGAAGAAGTGGCGAAAATCACATAACAAGCATTGTAGGAGGAATGTAATACCTTTGAGGTTATGATCCAAAAGGATATCTTGAGTGCGATGTATGGGAGATGAGGCTTCAAGGGGTTCCTCAAGGATCGATATCTTGAGTGCGATGTATGGGAGATGAGGCTTCAAGGCGTTCCTCAAGGATCGATGATTTTTTCCTTTGATCAATTAGTTATTCAAGATCTTATTGAGCAAATCCAAGACCTTGCAAGGGAATACGAAGATAGTTGGGATGACTTTAAAGAAGACATTATGCAAGAATATCTTAACTATGTAGACTTGGAGATGGAGTGGACTGCTTCCACAAATTCAAATGGAATGTTTTATGTACCAAATGATGCATCTAGTCATAATCAAGTTCAAGAAAAGTTGAAAAGCGTTATAGATGAGTGTCTTCTATAAGATAACCAACTATTAGAGGCCAACACAATGAGGACATAATCAATGTTGTGTATGAAAAACTGCATATTGTGGCATCCATGGGTTGGTAGAGCTAGTTGGCTCTGTAGGAGTGTGGGGAGCGAAGCCCCCATCAAGGAGAGCGAGCATGTGTGCTCCTCACATCGTGCACAGGTGGAGATGGTGCAGGCACACGAGAGAGAGAGAGAGAGAGAGAGAGAGAGAGAGAGAGAGAGAGAGAGAGAGAGAGAGAGAGAGAGAGACGCAGACACGAGGACGTGTCTTTGAATGCCATGGTGTTCATTAGGCGTCGATTACATAAGTAGGCGTGTAAAGTAGCGATTGGCATCTCTTGATGATGATGTGGATTATATAAATCTATCAGGCTCAACCCCCTCGCCCATTCCAAAGGGTCATGAGGCACAACCAAACGCAAGGGCCTAAGGCTTAAGATGACTAGCTATAAAGTAGTGCTTAAATACCTGGATGGAAAAACGTTTTCTTGACCAAACGATACCATTTCTCAAATTTTTGGTTTATGTGGATGGAGTTAAATTAAGTTTTGATTATTGAGAGAGAGAGAGAGAGAGAGAGAGAGAGAGAGAGAGAGAGAGAGAGAGAGAGAGAGAGAGAAGAAGAAGAAGAAGAAGAAGAAGAAAAATAAAAATAAAAAGAAGAAGAGATTTCTAATGTCAGAGCAAGTCCACTTCTTGAGAGAGACTCTGTGTGTGTGTGTGTGTGTGTGTGTGTGTGTGTGTGTGTGTGTGTGTGTGTGTGTGTGTGTGTGTGTGTGTGTGTGTGTGTGTGTGTGTGTGTGTGTGTGTGTGTGTGTGTGTGTGTGTAGCTGTTTAAATCTTAACTAATAAGACATAATTGAATTTTTACATTCAAAAGACAGCTAGCCAAGGAACAATGAACTGATATGTACAAAAATAACTCAGTATCAGAATTATTTAGGTACAATGATTGTAAGAAAGAGGTTCTCTTTCAGTAGGGTTGGTAGTAAAAAACTTCCCCATTCCTCAGTGGGTATTTCATCACAGTAATGTTGCTTGCTAAAGAAAATAAAGCCTTCCAAGATAAGATAGAGTCCTTATCTGCATCCATCCAAACAAGACAACAGTTCTGTTAGCCTTGGATGTGTTTTACAAGTATCAATGGACTATATCGGTTGTTATCCATGTCCATCTTATAGGTTTTAAATACTTTAGACAAGCAAGTTTATTCATTAGTTTTTGGTAGTTTTAGCAGTCTTTTATATCACTTTATGGTCTATGGTGAAGTCCATCAGTAGTAAAACTACGAGCCATAGCTTAGTAGCTATGTATAAAAGCAACCATATACTTACCTTCAAGATCAGTAGCACCCATGGTATAAAAGGGTATTTTCTTTAAGACAGAGAGATGTGAAATCCGACTTCTTTTCGTCATCCAAAAAGTCACAGATGAGGGTGGTGACAACCTTTATGTTTAAAACCAATAAGACAACCATGTAACCGGTCAAGAGAGTAGTAAGGCCTCCCCCTTTTTTTTAATCAAACCTCGGCAAAAGTTTGGGAGCTATACCCAAGCCAAAATAAAATCAGCCATATACTTACCTTTATTTCCATCAGTCATTATCAATTTTCAAGAACAGTAATGTCCGGCCTTACCGACCATAGCTTTTTTGCAAATCCAAAAAAACCTGTGAGTTGCTGTATACTTACCTTCACAAAATGCCAAGCTATCATGGACTGTTAATGTCCGGCCTGATATGAGCTCCCCATTTGTGATAAGCCTCAGTGATAATTGGTTTAATCACAGAAAAAACCAACCATTTTCGAATGCCGCCAATCAATTTAGATGCCTCTACCTCTTTAGAGAGAGAGAGAGAGAAAAGACAACTAGTTTATAACAACGAAAAAAACCAGTCATAAAGAAGTTTTTATTTCCGCCAGAGTCAGAGTCAAGTGGCCCATTGGTCTTAACCCTTATGTTGCCACCATTTATACAGTCGGGACACCGTATCAGTCCCCATTTTTGTATACACATCCAACTGTATCATGTGTTAGAAACGGCCATCAAGCCAACCATCATGTTCACAACCATATACATATACATACTGCCATATTTGCTCACGAAGCTTTATGCGGAGATGAAGCCTTTTACAATTTCCTGAGGCTACCCTTATTGCAAAACAACCACCGACCTACCTTTTTTTATGCATAAGAGACCCAAGGTCTGCCATGATGTCAAGGCTTTAATGCCATAACCAGTCAAGCTCATAAACCTGCAACAACGAATCGATAAATCCTTCAATTATACTACATAGGCGATCTATTCAATCCTGAGGTCAAGAGACGCTTTAATACAAGGCGGGGGTACAACATCCCTAGGTTTACCATATCAAGCTTTGTAAAAGATTATCAACAGAAATAGCATTTGTACACAGTTCTGCAAGAAAAAAGCCCGATGCTTTGTATGCACAAGCAGTCCCAAGGTTCAAAAAAACCTCATAATACAGTAGTTGAATTAATGCAACGGCTACTTTCTAAGCCAAATATATGCAGGAAAAAAGAATCCATTGCTCAAGTACTTTTAGGCAAAGCAAGCACTACATAGTGCTATGCAAGGTATTGCATCTTTAAAAAAAACTAAGCTAAGTAAGGTACCTGTGTGACTTGAGTTGCGAGCTCCATGTTGGCAAGATCAGACAGTAGCAAAAAAAACAAAAAAAAAAGCCTACTCCACAGTTAAGTGAGGGGCAAGGTGCGCCCTCACCTTTCTTATAGTGGTTTGAGCTTCGTTTCCTGAGCGTGATCGGCGAGAGAGGCAAGCCGCCCTCCTATTAAGCGTCTTCAAGTGATGCACAGAAACTTTGCAAGGGGAGATCTCAGCCTAGGATGCGCAGGCCGCCTCATGAGAGATTAATGTGTTTAATTTTAGGAGAGTTTTTTTAAACAAGGACCTAGTCCAACCGGCCATGAGTAGCAAGTTATGAGCTAGTGTCCCATGAGTGCTTCAGGCGGGGGGGGGGGGGGGGGGGGGGGGGGGGGAATATGTAGAAGGAGGGTAAAAAATAAAGCATTTAGTAATACCACAATGTGTGTGTGTGTGTGTGTGTGTGTGTGTGTGAGTTTAAGTATGAAAATACCCTCATAATTGAACCATACTTAGACAATTGTATTAAATAATATATTAAATAACAATATTTTAAAACTAGATGTCAGAAACTCTAATCATCTTTTCATATACACCAATACAACATTCTGTATCTAATGGATAATACAGTCATTTAGATCAAAGATTTGATCTTTGATCATTACAAATTGATATCTTAGTGTTGTATCTATGTGTGTCCACCCTTTGGGATGAGCTTCCACTACATCTACATAGATAATGATCCAGTTGTTACATTGGACGATCTTCTGTTATCGCTACAATTGTTGTTGTAATCCCAAGGAAAGAATCTCTTACCTGTCACCATCCAAGAAACACAAGCCTGTCAGAACTGGCATTACAGGTGTCAACGAATCCCTCCCCTTGTTATTGGTGTCAAAAATTACAACAAAAATTAACACCATAACATAGATCAAATATTAAGTTTAAAGAATGAGTCCTTAATTTACGATAATGTTTTCATCTTTTAATTCCAGAAAAAATCGGACAACATCTCCTTTGTATTTTGAATTAGTTTTCAAAAGTCCAATCCACTACCATCTCATCCGAGACCCTCACGTGAGGATTAATGCTTTATTTACAAACATTGGAGTATGTTTAAAGTAAAGCACTAACACTAAATTCAAGAGTTATGCCTCTATTCAACAAGGAGAAAAAGTGTTGAAAAGCAGTTCCCATTACTATATTTACAAGACCATCATCAACTGCAAAAAACCATGTGGTGACTAGAAGTTTGAACCAAGTAATACCATTTTACTCAAGATCTTTTGTTATGCAAATGACTAACATAGTTAGCAACCCAGGCAGATAACAGTGCCAATTGATCCCCAACTCAGGTCTACCAAAACCATATTGTGAGGTGGATGTTTAAATATTGTACAGTCAGCCCTGCAATTATTATTAAAACCTAAGAGAGGTAGCATTATAGGACCCAAAAAGTGCATCAAAGAGTGCATTAGATAGTGCAAATATGCAACCTTTATCATTACAACCTGGTTATCAAAAAATCCATATGAGAAGTACCTAGCAGCTTATGAGCGTACTACCAAAGTATTAACAGTAAGCATGTCTATGCGTGCTATGGATCGCTTCTTTATGTGTTTGTATGCATCTTTTAGCAGTGACCTACTCTTGATACATTTCATTTGTAACTTAAAAAGGACTGTATGTACATTTATGTACAAGGCTTGTGAAGCTTCATGTATGCCTATGTGCGAGGAGCTTACAGGTACCTAGATACAGGTACCCAAATCGGACATCTCCTTTGTATTTTGAATTAATTTTCAAAAGTACAATCCACTACCATCTCATCCGAGACCCTCACATGAGGATTAAGGCTCTAAAAAACATTGAAGTATGTTCAAAGTAAACCACCAACACTAAATTCAAAAGTTATGCATCTATTCAACAAGGAGAAAAAGTGTTGAAAAGAAGTTCCCATTACTAAATTTACCAGATGAATATACTCCGCTACAGCCATACGCTATAGTCATACACCTACCACCATTAATGTGAAAAGGCCAACCTCAACGGAAAAAACCGTGTGGTGACAAGAAGCTTGAACTAGGTAACAACCTTTTGCTCAAGATCTTTCGTTAACCAAATGACTAACATAGTTAGCAAACGAGGTAGATAATAGTGCCAATGGATCCCCAACTCAATTCTACCAAAACCATATTGTGAGGCTGATGCTTAAATTTCGTATAGTCAGAATGCAATTATTTGTAAACCTAAGAGGTAGCATTACAGGACCCGGAAGGTGCAACAGAAAGTACAAATACGCAACTTTATCGTTACAGCCTAGTACCTAGCAACTTATGAGCATACTACTTTCCGTTGAGACTTCTCAGATCCTTTTATGGCTGAATTTAGATTAAAAACCATTTTCAGCTGAGCATGAATTATGCCAGCAATTTGCTTGTGCATCTGACCATTTTTTCAAAAAATAACAATAGAACATCATCCAAATGCATTACAGGACCCAGAAGGTGTATCAAAAAATCAGTTCAAATGTTATACAAATCCTCTTCCAAAACCTAAAGTCTGGTAGAGTCACCACAATGTTCCATACCCTCATAACAAGCACGACATTGCTTGCTGCTATGGTTAGCATCCCTGTTACTCCAAAAATATAGGTAAGATTCTCAAATTACATACCTATGCATCCCTTATTCCTCAAAAAGGTGCATGTATCATGAATGGAAACACGGAATTCTCATATCCATAAGTATGCAAAAAACCCAAAACTAGCTAAGTTTCTAGTTTCAAATCAGAATATTGACTATGCCAAAATATATCAAAGCCAGCAGAATATTAACTACACAAAAATATGGTGATGTTTATATGAATATCATGTTTTTATAACAATCCATCATTAATATATCAAGCTCACTGGTTTACAACAACCATTTGTAAAGAGCCTGATTAGCTCAGGGAGTTAACACATCAGTGATAGCCATTTATTAAAAAACCAAAATTTACTGAGTAGGTGCAATTGCACCTACCTGTGTGTCGAATTCTCCTATTTGTTTGAACATAGCCAAGCATGATGCGGTCAAAACCTCACCATTGGTTGCAACCTCAATTGTATTCCACAATATCGAATGGAGACTGTATGTATATACAGAAGGGTCATCATGGCAAACCACCACACAGAAGCTAATCAATAACCGAGCATCCAATACCTTCCTCCTGGTTGTCTGTGTGTGTGTGTGTGTGTGTGTGTGTGTGTGTGTGTGTGTGTGTGTGTGTGTGTGTGTGTGTGTGTGTGTGTGTGTGTGTGTGTGTGTGTGTGTGTGTGTGTGTGTGTGTGTGTGTGTGTGTGTGTGTGTGTGTGTGTGTGTGTGTGTGTGTGTGTGTGTGTGTGTGTGTGTGTGTGTGTGTGTTTTTCATTGATTCTAGGGCTACAATAACCACAACTGAATATTTACATATTCAACAAACTCTAGACTCCTGATTCTCACAAAAAATAATACAAAACATCCTTTGTTATTACAGACATTTTGCATTTTTACAATATACAAAGTCCATCAAGCTTGGAAAATCGTAAATGGGGGGATGATACAATCACCCATCTGATCCGGATAGCAGTAAATAAAGCAACAGCAAACAAGATAGACCCTTACCTGCATCCATACAAACAGAGCAACATTACGTTAGATCTGCATGCGTATAGACAGGTATCAGCAGGTCTAGTCAGTTGTTATCCATGTCATCTACTGAAAACTTAAACTACTGCTACACTTAATAGTGCAGACCCTAAGGGTCTAAGTAAATGGGCCATAGTTTTCCCCATAGGTCATGACATCCTAGGGGAGGCCAGTGAAGTACTTAATCCAAATATTTATAAAACATCCCCAAGTCAGAGTCCCATGAAGAAGCAAGGTTACCTAAAAACATTGCATGGTTTTCAAACATGCAGAGAGTGCAGGTGTCCAAGTGGTGGTGTATTACAACCACCCAATTTGTGCAAACACCCAATGTCTTTATCCAGCTGTGTCTAACGAAAAACCGAGTGTAATTTAGTATACAAGATAATATACATAGCTTATCCTCATAGTTCCTAACCATAAAGTCGAGTATGTAAAAAAGAATTTGCCAGAGTTTTGTTTGAAAAATGGATTATTTTTCAAAAAAACACCATCTCCCAAGGAGACCCTCAACAGGAGGTTTTTTTAACACAAGAATAACTTTGAAATTAAATCAGACTCCTTCCTCAAAACTTCCTCCTGAATCCCATATATCTATTTCTAAGAAGAAGCAAAAAGTGATACAAGATCTTTAGCACGAGTTGACACAGCCGCAGTATGAGGGACTACAACTCTTACCACACAAAATGTTAGAGCGAACTCTACAGATTCATAAGCATATTCAAAAAATATCATATGGTCATAGGCCAAAACATAGTGTGCACAAACAAGGGGTACACAAACCAGTGGTTCATTTTCTGTGAGCTCAAAGTAGATCAATCATTGACCAGCAGAGTGGTATCAGCTGATGGTGATTCATAAATATACTAAACATCTATATCCAGCAACAATGTTTGTGAATATTATGCAGAATGGAGAAGCCCATCCTAGGGCCATACTTTACTGAAAACAGTAGATTATGACCTTTTTTCCAAACTTATTTAGCCTAGTCAGTACATAAAGTGACTTATTGCAAGCCATAGGTTATTTTTTAAAATTGTTAAATTCAGGCCGGATTTCCCAACAGCAAAAACCTTCTCAGCCAGAGTTATTCTAGACATGTCATTCCTTCCAGCACTTAGCCTATGTTCATATGCCATACCAATCTTAGTACACCCATAGGGCAGGTAGACCTAAACACCCTTTTAGTAAGCTCAGAAGCTGATCAGTATATGAAACCTTAGTGCTACCTGCTAATGAAGATTCACAACCATACAAAGTATCCATAACCAGCCAAAAAGATTTGTAACCCATATGCAAATAGGATACACCATACCAATAACAGTACAATACATGTCCCAATGATCCAAGTTACACCAACTAGTTAGTCATAATTTCAAGATTCCCTCAGTTTGGCAATGTAACAAAAACCATGAAGAAGTACCTATGTCAGTATAGTAATGCAACTCAGCCAGCAAGTTATTTATACCATGCTAACATCCTGATGGAGTTTCACCCAGATGTAGTTTAGACCAGTCAAGCTATTCCATAGCTCACAACATAAGAGATATCACCCAGTCCAACCAGATGGACTAAGAACCAGGATACACTAAGCAGAGGAACAAAACGTTTGTAGAAGCCAATTTATTGAATCCGAGTAAAAGAACAGGCAAGAAGCATGAAGTCATGCTTTTGTCAACAACAATCTAAGATTTCAATTTTAGCAACCAAGATAGGTCCTATTTGGCGCAATACTTCAAAAGGTCAGACACACCAAGCAGGTAGCATTTTAGTGTAATCCATAGGTTTATACAATGCTATTTTACAGATGGAATTCCAACTAGCTCAATCTTTCTTAGCCTCAGAGATACTCTAGACAAGTCATGCCAAAGCCAGTAGCATGTATATCAGCATGGAATCAACAGAGAGCCCAACTTACAGGACTAAAATAGAGATTGTGCCTTTACTATATAGTCAGAGGAAGGTGAAACAATAATGCAATGCATAGGTGCCCTATATTCACAACCAGCAAACAGCACATCTACTGGCCCGCATATATTGATCCTATACATAGCTTAGCAGGGTAAAATAATAAGTGACCTTATCTTATGACAGTTTTCAAAATAATCACAGTACCATCACGGCTTTACTAAAATGCAATAGACTAATCCCAACATCAATCCAACCTACTGTAGACCAAGTAAGGTGAACCAAAGCAGAGTAAGGTGAACCAATAACAGAACCACTGTTTACACCTTTCAGATATAATGCCGTATTGAACGGGCTAGCAAGCCTGAGTCATAAGGACCATGATGTATAGTAAGCAGCACAATGGTTATGGCTAAAAAAAGAAAACTAACCAGAGTATCCTAGCTACTGCCGAGCCAGAATTAAGAGCAATCTAATGCATAATACACAGGACAACAACCATTTCTTTATGGTGCTTCAGAAATCACAAAAGTGATACAAGTATTCAAGCTACAGCCCTCAAGAAGCATGCTAACCTGCGTAGCCTCAACTTCATTCCCAGCAATCGGTGTTGTTTTCATAGGCATGTTTGATAGTGAAAAAATCTCCCTCCACTCTACTCAAACACTCAATGCAAAAAAGCAGAAAATAGCGCAAGAGATCTAAATGAGAAGCACAAAGGGGCTCTCACCTTTATATAGAGCAGGACTTGTAGGAGTATTGAGAAGCATTCATGGTGCTACTTCCCCGTTGTGTGGGCACGTCTAACCATGCTAAGCGCTGAAACCATTTGTACGACAGTGTATCACATCCTGTAGAATGCCCAAACTCAAATACAAGGTGTGGCAGAGGCAAGCAGAGATCACCCTAAATCGTCATGGAGGCGTCGCCTTGTATGGCACCTTTTCTTCATGCGCAGAAACGCAGGGCACGGTGAAGAACGACCAGCGCTATGAGCGGGATAGAAACACACAGAACGCCTCTATAATGACCCAACACACACTCTTGGGAGGAAACACAAACACACTATGGGGCACCACTCGGCTTACCCAACCCACCTGGCCGAGACAGGGAACAGACCTATGGAGTGAGAGGAGAGAGACTACCCATTTACCCACTCCAGACAGAGAGAGAGAGAGAGACACACACACACACACACCCAAAAACTCAGCTCAAAAGAGGAGAATTTCTGATGTTTAGATACAATTGAGCCTGGGCCAACACCAATGGGGAAAATAGCTCACACAATATGGGTCAAAGAAGCCAGATACAATCACAAATTGGAGCAGAAGCTTCGCTCATAGGAGAAACTTACACAACCAAAACAGTAGAAAAACAGTGAGGAATTTGGCAAAATGGACAGCGCCATTGCGTCCGGAACGGCCCAAAACCCCAACCTACAATGTCAAAGTGCTCAAATCCGACTTCGGATAAGCAGTTTACGGTCAAAACAGACTCCAAAATGAGCAAAAAACACAGTTACGGTTGTTCCTCCTCTTCTCTCCACGTTTTTCTGGTCTTCTCTCTGTTCTTTCAGTTCCCACACTTATCTTTATTACTTGGGCACCCTTGGCCTTTTAGATGACCTCGAACAGGCCAAAAACTGACCTTGCAGTGCATAGTTGTCACCCTTTTGCGTCCTCCGCACACCTGGCACTCAGCTTTTTCAAATAATGCATCCCGTAACCACGTGAAGTGGCCCCCAAAAGATGGTCCTCATGATGACCTTTCTGCATAATTATCACAAGAAAACGCCCACGTTGTGTCCGTACTTATCCATGTGCAAGTATTGACCCCATTCGACCTCCTGACGCCACTAGATGCCATCTGATGCACCTGCTTACCTCATGTCGTCGACCCGCGGATAGCTTCCTCGAGAAGTTTTATGCACTACCAACTCCTCATTATTATAGAAAAACCACACTGATACTGGTGATAGTGAAAATCGATGCACTATGTACATGTTGTCCTACCTGTACACATGTGGGCCCCACGTAACCACCTGACTCTGAAAAATGGGCAATCCTTTATTTGATGCACCATGCATGTGTATGTACATATGCGCAATCCCTTTCTCCAAAAAAATCCTAACATAATTTGCCCATCCCCTAGTCTGCTAGATCATTCATGATCAGCAGCAGCAAAAAGAGATATGAGACTCGTCGCGTCACAGGTCTCCTCATCCCTTACCAACATTACTTCCTCCACAGACAGCTCATCTTGCTCCACCATCATTAACCTAGCATGATATAATTTAAGACGCAATCCATTTACCCTTGACTTATGTAGAATCCCATCCAGGTTAGCCAGCTGATATGTACCATTTGGAAAACACTCCACTACCTTGAAAGGGCCTTCCCGCTCAATTTGAAACTTCTTTTGGAAGGTGTTGTCCAGCTTACTATTGTATCGCAAAACCAAATCATGCTTTTTGATACCCTTACTTTTGACCTTTTCATTTATCTTTGCCAAAGCTTTATCCTGCATCTACCCATAATGTTCCAATGCACTCATCCTATCCAGATGAACCTCTTGTAACTACAAGAGTCTCTCTTTGAATGCATCACTGGGCGGCGAAGCAACTTCTCTAACATCTTTACTGCAGGCAACTCTACCTCCACAGGTAATAGTGCTTCCTTTCCATATACCAAATGAAATGGAGTAAACCCTGTACCTGTCTTCATCGAAGTACGGTAAGCCCATAATGCACTAGGCAATTCCAAATCCCAATTCCTTCCTTGGTGCTCTGTCACTTTCGAAAGAATTTATACCAACTTGCCGTTGAATCTTTCATTTAAGCGATTACATTGTGGGTAATAAGGAGTGGTATGTTGGTGCCTAATCTTCATCTTTGCGCATAAAAAATCTAGCAGTTTAGCTCTAAATCCTGGCCCCTTATCTAAAAGTAGCTCCAGTGGCACCCCAAACTTGCAACATATTTCATCATACACAAATTTTTCCACATCCTTTGCAGTGATCTTTTTTACTGCTATAGCCTCTGCCCATCTAGAGAGATAGTCCACTGCAGTCAAAATATAGCTTTTGCCCCTGCTTGTGATAGGTAATGGGCCTATTGCATCAATCCCCCACTTTTCAAACACATCAAATGCCATAATGGTTTTTCATAGCTCTGGCTTCAACACTCTCTTCCCAAATGCTTGACACCTATTGCAAGACCTACACCAATGGTGAACATCCTTGTGCAAACTAGGCCATACATACCCCTCTTGCAAGGTCTGCTTTCCCTCTGGATCGTAAAGTGCTATACCCCCTAAAGCCGCATCATGGCTCTTTCTGTATGAGCCATCAAAGAACAACACATGTGCATTGCTGATATGTGGCACTTCTTCGACTACCTTTCTCACCACCGCTTCCTTAACAAGAAGGGGATTCTCCTTGTAGGTCAACAAATCAGCTAGGGTAGCCCTTGTACCATCTTCCACTAGAAAAGAGAACTCAAACTCTTGCACCTCAATTACCCATTTCTTGACCACATTTGACATGTTAGTGCCATTAATTAACTGTGGCAAAAAGGCATAACTCATCAAGAAAACAAAAGGTCGTGGTAGCAAGTAATGGCGAAATCGTCGACAAGCAAATATTACATTGGCCATCACTAGCTCTACTTCCAAGAATTTTCTCTCTACTACCAACTTCACTCGGCTTGCACAATACACTGGCCTCATATAATGGCTGCCCTTCCCCTTTTGCAATAGCATGGCTCCAATGGCATCATCCCCTACTGATGGATTTACATTAAAAAACTTTCTCCCAATCAAGAGCCTGCATGGCTGACAACCCCCCTAACACCTCCTTCACCTCTTGAAACACTTCTTCACACTTGTCATCCCATTGCAATGGATCATGCTTTTCCACTTGCTGTAATGGATAAAGAAGCTACAAAGACAATGGAATAAACCATGCCATGTACTTCACTTTGTGTATAAAGGTTGCCAATTGCTTCGTACTCGTAGGTGATGGAAGAAGAATAATAGACTTAACCTTATCTGGATCAGCCTCAATGCCATTTTCTGGCACCATATGGCCCAATAACTTCACCCTTGGCTGTGCTAGATGACATTTCTTGGGATTTAGTTGTCCTCCACATTCATCATATTGAGCCAATACCATCTACAGCTTCTCAGGGTGCTCAATCCTATTGCTATAGACACAGAAATCGTCCATAAAAGCTTTAACACAACTACCAATGAATGGTGCCAATACCCAATTTTCTCTCTCTTGATAGAAGGAAGGTCCATTTGACAACCCAAATGGCAATACCGTGTAGCAATAGCAGCCCCATGGCATAATGAAAGTTGTCTTTGTTCGGTCTTTAAGAGCAATCTTCAATTGAAAATAGCCTGAAAAACCATCACACACACACTGTACCTCTCATAACCTGCCCACTGAATCCAAGATCTGATCAATGAATGGAAGAGGATATGGGTTCTTCTTAGTGGCTGCGTTTAAGGGTTTAAAATCTGCACAAATCCTCCACTTCCCATCCTTCTTTGGACTACTACTGGACTCACCCATTCTGTGGTTTCCACTGGGACTATGAACCCTGCCTTCAATAAATTGTCCACCTCTTCCCGCAAGGCTTCCATCTGCTCTTGACCCATCCTTCTTAGCCTTTGCCACACTGGCTTAGCACCCTCTTTCAACTCTATATGCATCTCTTCTCCTTTGAACCCTCTGATCTCTTCATATGAGGTAATGAACAAATCAGGAAAACTAGCCAGCATGTGCATATATATCTCCTTCTCCATAGTTGAGAGGTCTCCACTGATCATTTGTGTCATCAATTCCTGTTTCTTTGACAGTTCAACCTTGGCTTGCATCAGCCCTTCAATCACTTCATAAGGCCCTTCACTTTCATCTTCAACCTCATTCGCAAATGCGACTAAACCAGACTCCTGGATTTCTTTGTCCATCAAAAGAAATGCAACATCAGCATCCTCATCACTACTAGTAGTACTATCATTGTCCTCATCAGACACTGTGGAATAGTCTTCATCACTAGACTCATCCTCATCTTCATAAAGCTCCTCCAACCGTTTCCTTGTGTCCATATTATATAGCTTCTTGGCACCTGTCTTTCCATAGAGACTAATCGTACTACGTCGCCAATCTTGAACATTTCCCACTGCACATAACCATGGTCTACCCAGTATAATAGGATATGCTCCCAACCCCGCTGGCATCACATGAAAATCAACCACCGCCTTTGCATCATATGCCTCCACTTCTAAGCTCTTTACAACACCCAAACATTTTACTTTTTTATGGTTGTCCAATCTGATCCGGAAGCCTGACACCCCAATTACTGTGAGACCCATCTTCTCAACGCATGAGCGTGTTATGACACATATTTGGGCTTCGCCATCCACATAACCTTGTCCCAGATTTTTTCTTTTGTGCCACACATCTACTATTGGACAAGTGTCTGGTAGCTCATCCATTGCCAATACCTTTACTGAACCTCTCTCTAGCTCTTTCTCCATTGGGTTAACCATCCTCTTCCACGGTCGCTTTAGCTTAGGCACCATCTCTATGAGCTGCCCAAAGTAACATCTGCCTTCCTGCTTGTCAGATCCTCCTTCAAGTCATCGCTTAATTGCCCATCCCCTAGTGGAAAATCTGAAACATGAAACTTGCGACGAGCCCTTCTTTTTCTCTTGGCCTTGACATCCTCGCCTTCATGGCTCTTTCCCTTCTTCTTGCTAGGACCTGGGGCACTTATTCCTTCCTTGTCCTCTGTGGTTCTCTTCCCAATAGGCATCACTAATGTATCCTCTAGCTTTGATGCCTTCTCCAAGGTAGCCACACTTATCACTTTTGTCTTTCCCTTTTCCTCCTGGGTTAAACCATTGGTTCCTTCTTCTCCTTTAATTTCGATGCCATAATCATTTGACCTAGTTAGCACCTGTCTTGGCAATGGATACATGTCTCCCCCCATCCTTGGTGGCTTATCACATTGCGGGCTGATGTGGCCCAACTCTCCACAATTATAACATGTGGGCGTCTGCCTCCAGAACCTACCATTGCTTTGTCCAACACCATTCCTAGGTCTTTCTTCACCTCCTGGTGGCTGATTTGCAAACCTCCCTTGACCTCGATTATTTCCCACTTGACCTAGCATGTTTAGGCTGAGATTCTTCATTAAATCTACCACTTGCCTCATGTCTTGCCTTAGGCCATCATCTTGCACTGTTGTAGTGACCACTATTGGCATAACCTGAGGAGTAACAGAAACCACTGGTTCATGATGAACCCCTGGCATGCGACCTTGTAAAGAGTCCATAGGCTGAAATTCAGACCTCATGGGCAAAGACTCCACCCCTAACTGACTCATTTTCCTTAGCTTCCATTCTTTGTTCCTTGCTATCTCTAGTGCATCTTCATATGTCCTAAGCTTCTTTAGCTCCACTCTCCAACGTATATTCTCCCAAAGACCAGCCAAGAATCTGTCCTTCTTCATCATGTCAGGTGGGAGTACCTGTGGTGCTAAGTCCTTGCACATCCGCTCCCATGCCAATGAAAACTTACGTATGTACGCATCTATTGGCTCACCTTCCTTTTGCACTAAAGCCCGTACTTCTTGCCACACTTTGTTAGGATCTTCTGTCTTCACAAACTCCACTTCCAATCCATGCCTTAGATTGTCCCAACTCAATCTTACAGGTGGATCAGCCACACTCAACTCCTCTTCAAATGCTTTGGACCAAACTCGTGCATCACTCTTCAAAAAAATTTGGAGAAGAAGTAACATCTGTGCAGGGTCATGAATCTTGTTGCTAATGCAGGCAACCTCCATCTTTTCCAAAAAGTCTTCCACATCTTCATCACTTCTTCCATGAAACTCCGGATAAGAGAAAGCCATGACTACCCAGGTTATGATGCTTTGAGAACCCCTTCAAACACACATGCAAGAACCCGAAACTTTTTACTGACTCAATTCCTAGAAACTTCAATGGAGCTCAACTTTAGATCAAGACAAACACGTGCACATCAAATGAGTTTTCATAGTTAATCATTGGAATTACAACAGGCAAAGGGCATTCCAATATCTCTCTTAATCTTCTTGGCCCGAACATAAAGACTATGCGCTGTTGCAAAAAAATCTTCCTGGACACATGAACATTTATCTGGATTCTTTGAGTTAAATGAAAAGGAGTGAATTGAGGGCCATTTTGATCATCCATTAAAGCCAACCATGCAGCTCCAAGAAGACACACCTGACTTATCCTCTGATTTTGCCAGAATTTCAGCAACATAACAGCATAAATGGCTCAAAAGACCAAAAAACCATCCAGCATATCTTGGAAAAATTTTGGCAGAGTTTCCCCAGAAGTAGAGCAATAAGAACCCAAAATATAGACTATATATGTATGCATAAACTGCCAACAATAGAACCCGAGCATCAAGTAGGAATCACTGGTACATAGCCTATGGCGAGGTCACGAAAAGGGTGCTCCATCTACCTGTATCACCGAAAGGATCTCCACATTTGAGAATCCCCCAGCTCAATAAAACCTCACGCTATCGACCCTCTCATGAAGGCTTATGCAAATCGCGTATAGTCAAGTCTTAGAAATGACTATCTTCCAGACCAAGTCTCAGAAATGGCTGGGACTACCAAATAAAACCAAGTATGGCTCCACAAAGGCGTACAATGGCAGTTTCCACAAGTAACGTACAATACCAACATACAATGCGCTCAAGCAGGTGCCAAATGATGCATACCCACAACAACTGCAAGTGACACCACTGTTAGTATATCACTGTACTCCAGCTACATGTACCTGTGCGAATCACCTGTACCTGTACCTATCCCTATAACCTGTAACCTGTTGTAACCTGTAGTCTGCAATCTGAAACCTGTAATCCCGAAGCTGAAGGTACTCAAAGAAGATCCTCCGTGGGGGCACCAAAAGAATGTCAGCGGGATAGAAACACACAGAACGCCTCTATAATGACCCAACACACACTCTTAGGAGGATACACACACACACTATGGGGCACCACTCGGCTTACATAACCCACCTAGCCGAGATAGGGAACACACCTATGGAGTGAGAGGAGAGAGACTACCCATTTACCCACTCCACACAGAGAGACACACACACACATACACCCAAAAACTCAGCTCAAACGAGGAGAATTTCTAATGTTTAGATACAATTGAACTTGGGCCAACACCAATGGGGCAAATAGCTCACACAATATGGGTAAAATAAGCCAGATACAATGACAAATTGGAGCAGAAGCTTCGCTCAATCATAGGAGAAACTTACACAGCCAAAATAGCAGAAAAACAGTGAGGAATTTGGCAAAATGGACAGTTCCATCGCATCCGGAACGGCCAAAACCCAAACCTGCAATGTCAAAGTGCTCAAATCCGACCTCGGATGAGCAGTTTACGGTCAAAACAGGCTCCAAAATGAGCAAAAAGCACAGTTACGGCTGTTCCTCCTCTTCTCTCCACGTTTTTCTGGTCTTCTCTCTATTCTTTCAGTTCCCACACTAAGCTTTATTACTTGGGCACCCTTGGCCTTTTAGATGACCTCGAACAAGCCAAAAATGGACCTCGCAATGCATAGTTGTCACCCTTTTGCGTCCTCCTCACACCTGGCACTCAGCTTTTTCAAATAATGCATCCCATAACCACGTGAGGTGGCCCCCAAAATATGGTCCTCATGATGACCTTTCTGCATAATTATCACAAGAAAACGCCCACGTTGTGTCCGTACTTATCCACGTGCAAGTATTGACTCCATTCGACCTATTGACGCCACTAGATGTCATCTGACGCACCTGCTTACCTCATGTCTTCGACCCGCGGATAGCTTCCTCAAGAAGTATTACGCGCCACCAACTCCTCATTATTATAGAAAAACCACACTGATACTGGTGATAGTGAAAATCGATGCACTATGTACATGTTGTCCTACCTGTATACATGTGGGCCCACGTAACCACCTGGCTCTGAAAAATGGGCAATCCTTTATTTGATGCACCATGCATGTGTATGTACATATGCGCAATCCCTTGGTCCAAAAAACTCCTAACAGCGCCATTATGTACATAACTTGGAAGTTTCCAAGTATTTTAGTTTATTATTTTCATACACACTAAACCAAGGTGAAAAGTCCTTTTGAAGTTGTAAAATAATTATGCATTTTTCCATACCAAAAAGTGAGAGCCAAGCCTTGAATGCCCTTGTCCTTTTTACTTCTATTGGTCCATGTGCTAAGAAAGTATCCTGAATTAAGAGGTTTGACAAGGGAAACTACCAGTTAAGCCCTAATCCACGCCGCATTCCCAATCCAATATAGTCGTAGTGCAATTAGTTGGAGGTAGCTTGCAGACACTAGGTATAGTATTTTATGCGGAGTAGAAAGAAAACCACATGTGTGTATGTGTGTGTGTGTGTGTGTGTGTGTGTGAAATGTAGATGCAGTCCCATCGGGCTTAGTATAGTATCATGTTGAATAAAGAGCCACTACTCGTGTGTGTGTGTGTGTGTGTGTGTGTGATTACTGGTAATGTGATCGATGTAAGCAAGCCCGACCACGTAGGATAACGAGACCCATATGTGTGTGTGTATGTGTGTGCGTGTGTGTGTAGAGTAGATGCAGTTGCTTCTAGCTTAGTATAGTATCCATGTAGTGTAAAGAGTCACCACTTGCGTGTGTGTGTGTGTGTGTGTGTGTGTGTGTGTGTGTGTGTGTGTGTGTGTGTGTGTGTGTGTGTGTGTGTGTGTGTGTGTGTGTGTGTGTGTGTGTGTGTGTGTGTGTGTGTGTGTGTGTGTGTGTGTGGCAGTGCTTGGAGATGGAATCATGTTTACCTGAGAAGGGTTGATAAAGTAAAAAATCCGCAAGATCAAATCGATCCAAAGAGACAAAAAGCCAGCATGTTCACAACAGTACGCTGCCATTGCTAATCGATTGTGTTCATGCAAATACTATCCATGAACCTGCACGGACCGTCCATGATACGCAAGCAGGGCACCAGGGTATGGCGAGTAGGAAGAGACATATGCACGCTATCGGGTGTGTGTGTGTGTGTGTGTGTGTGTGTGTGTGTTTTTGTGTGGGTGTGTGGGTGCATGTAGCACCCTGTGGTGGATAGACACGCACATGCGAGGGAAGAAGAACAGGGTGATGATGTACGTCCAAACCTACAAGGGTAGATTATAAGAGATGACAGAGGTCAAGATCTACAAGATCCAGCTTGCGAGGGATAACTGGATATACTCACAATTGTCTGTGTGTGTGTGTGTGTGTGTGTGTGTGTGTGTGTGTGTGTGTGTGTGTGTGTGTGTGTGTGTGTGTGTGTGTGTGTGTGTGTGTGTGTGTGTGTGTGTGTGTGTGTGTGTGTTAACCTACCACGCAAGGCCAAGAATGGTTAGAAATGTATTATTATCCACTTGGTGGATAATTAATGTGATGCAGATGGGTTTTGAGCCAAAAATAGTAGCCTATGCAAGCCAGTTGGGATGCATGCTTGTGTGTGAGGGCATTAATGTAACTTTGAATTAGCAAGTGGGGACTCAGCTAACCCTATTAATGAAAGAGAATATCCTTCGAGTAATTGCTAGTGATCAAACCAAGACCTTGCCATAGGACATTATGATACTCTCCATGTGTGTTATGGATACTGTGAGTCAGAGCAAGCTAGGTAAATGCCAAGTCCGAAGTTGCACAGAATAGTGCAGCAAGTCAGTAAGTATGAGAGACTGGGACATTATCTTATGCCCATGTAGATGTGTGTGTGTGTGTGTGTGTGTGTGTGTGTGTGTGTGTGTGTGTGTGTGTGTGTGTGTGTGTGTGTGTGTGTGTGTGTGTGTGTGTGTGTGTGTGTGTGTGTGTGTGTGTGTGTGTGTGTGAGTGTGTGTGAGAGAGAGAGAGACTAAAGGGAATAAAAAGAAGAAAATTTTCTAAGAATCAAACAAATCTATTTCTTGAGAGGGATTTTGTGTGTGTGTGTGTGTGTGTGTGTGTGTGTGTGTGTGTGTGTGTGTGTGTGTGTGTGTGTGTGTGTGTGTGTGTGTGTGTGTGTGTGAGAGAGAGAGAGAGAGAGAGAGAGAGAGATTTCTTTATCGTTCTCAAAGGTGAAATACAACCTCTAGGACCAAAACTACAAAAAAATCATGTGAGAGTGCAGAGCAGATTATTACTGACTCTCAATGCTTGTGAAAGAGAGAGAGAGAGAGAGAGAGAGATACATGGAATGTATACACCTATAAGAAAATTTGGTTTTTCTTGCATATGTGCATATGCCTCTAGATGTAGAGAAATCTAATAAGAATATTTTATATTGTTTACTAATTTTATGAAACTTCACATGAAATTAAGTATTGTCAAAATCTACCAAGAGTTGAAAAATTCTATGTATGCTATTCTCTTTGATTGGTTTATTTTTCTCGATTTTTGGTTTGCTGGACAAATCCTGCTCGGTCTTTGGAATTCCTCACATGGAACTAATGGTCATTTTGGATGATTCTTTAGAAGGGTTTCAAGTTCCTTATGACAGAGGCCTCTAGGAACATTATGGGGTATGGGATGTAAAGCAAAGAGGACGTGAAGATAATGAAGACCTTATGATGCTATCAGATGAGGCTATAGAGGATTTATCCCTACTAGAGAAGCTATGCATACATTATCGTGGTATCAAATGAGGTGATGGAAATAATGTGACTCAACGGTTCACTCATGCATACTTATGTTTATAAAATTATAGGGATTGAATTTATTTAACCAATGGGTTTTGCTATGATGGGGATATGGGACTACCTTTTGCTAGCCTATGATGAAAGAGGTATTATTGACCAAAGCAAAATTTCGGACACTCATAAAATCATTATGCATGCCCTTTGATCCACGTGGGAAACTCAATGCACACAAATACTTGGAGCTTTGTGGAAGGTTGATATGTATGTTACATGATCTTTTGAGACCTTATGATCTAGGTGGAAGGTTGAAATAGGTCATCAAGGTGGAAAACAACCAGTTGGATGGCATTGAAGATGTTGTATGGAACATTTGATTCTAGAGGTTTGATGATGCCAAGGTTTTCTATTATGAATATGCCAAGTATTTCAAAATTTTAAGTCTATATTTATGATCCAGATTCCATGGTAGAAATAGCTTTCATGCTAGCTTTGCCAAGAGTGTCAATGTTTTAGTGCTCTTGACATAGAGGGGATGAAGCTATTTCTCCAATGTTTCCACCAATTTTGGAGTGTAAGCAGAGTTATGAGACTTGATGCACAAATATTTGTGAAATTATGCAAGCATATGCTAGCTTTCCAATAGAATGTGCAAAGTGCTAGTGGTTATTTGAATAATAGACTATCTTGAGGAAACTTTGGAGATTAGATAGAGGGCATTCATGATTTTATATACTTGCTGATTGGTGATTTTATATACTTGGTGATTGAATGAAGATGAGAATTACTTATGGTTCAAAGAAATTTGAAGAGGTTGAAGAAGGATTGTGTAAATACTTGATGTGGGGTTGAAGGTTGTAGTATACTCCAAAGATGTTATACAGAGTTACCACACCATGCAAGTGATTGTATGATAATAAGATATTATATGCAGGCTCATAAACATCATACTACAACAAAGAAGTTTCGAAAGAGATGCTACATATGCCTTGAGTGAGCTTGATGGGACAAAAATGAAAATTCTCATTGAAGATAAGCAGATTAAGTTTCTCGAACAAGAAGGGATGTGGATACATTTGATGCCAAAGCATGTAAGAAGAGGATGTGTCTGACTATATGCAAGGTGACAGTACTAGTGAACATATCTTATTTGATAACGAGTTTTGATGCCTAGCAAAGACTCTGATGACACATACGGGAGGATATGCAGGTTTAGAGGGGGTGGATGTCCTACCATGGCACGTCTAAACTGCTAAATAAAAATTTTAATCTCACTTTTTATGTGTCTTGTTAAGTGGGATTAAACGCTATAATGTACATAGTGACACATGTGTGCTCAAGAACGGTTTCTACAGCTGCACTTGTGTACATACCATGCCGGAAAGGTGGCTCCCTAGACATGGGACTATTGTGTGCTTTATCACATTAGAAAAAAGTCAATTTTCTTTAGAAATGGACAAATTTCAAGTGTTTTGAAGTGGCATGCTCATTTTGCATAGAAAGTTCAATGCGGACGATCTCAGCAAAAAATAGCAGGTTTTGTGTGTGGCTTAAAAAGACATGTCCAACGTGCTTGCCAAGTGAGAAAATGAGATTAAACATGAAATTTGAGCCGAATGGGAATTTTCCACAAACTTAGAAATTTTTCCCAACTCGTTTGGGCTTTTTATAGACAAAAAAGGGCATTTTTGGGCTAACAAGGTCAAAAAATGGCCATAAATTTGTCAAAAATAGCCCAAAATTAGCTTTAAGTAGATCAAAGTGCCACATAATTGATGGTTCCATCCTTGCTCAAAATAAGGGTGAGTTATAGAACAAAAATGAGCTCCTTTTTGTCTGCAATTCCAAGTTAGGGTGCTAGTGCAGTCCCATGTTGTTTCCACTACATATTCGAGGTTGTGAGGCCACCAATTAGGGTTCCCCCTCTTCATATAATCACTTGGGATTTTCTAATAAATTTTTTAAGCTCCCATGAAATGTTCACAACAAAGAATTGAAGTGTAAATGTAGGGCTTTTATCAAGGCAAAAGAGCACCGTATCTGTGCAATTAGGAGTGAGACTAAAATCATCACGCACACAAGAGTTTTGAGATGATCTTGGTTGTTTTCTAGAGTGTGGATTTTATGGCTGCATTTTTGTTCTTTTTGAGTGTGTCTTTTGCTTCAAATGTTCTACAACTCACTTGATTTTTCTCTGGACCCTCCTAGTCAGAGGCTCGGCGCTCTCCTAGCTGCACTACGTACTTCTTGACAACATTGTTTCATTTATTTTTCTAGCTCATATGACCACAAAAACAATGCCACAACTTAGTACAAGGCATCTCGGCAACATAGATGGAGTTCTCTTTCACAGAATATACATACAAAGAATACAACGAACTAGACTTTCGGCCTTTCAAGATAACCAGTTCCCTTTGTATATCATCCAAGATCCATTGCCAAAGATGATAGTGTAGACCAAGTCATCAAGTTGACTGCCTAGCACCAAACTTTCAGTCAGCTTTCTCATGTTTTTGACACCTCAAAGCCTAAAATTTGATCCACTATGCATACATTGCTTCAAATCTTTAATGCCACAAATCTCAAGTTGGTAGGAATAACCAAGCTTGACCAAACCATGTGTTGGAGCATAACTAGAGAACCACTCCCTATCCGGAGTTACATGAAAACTAGCATCTAAGTCAATGATTTAGTTTTGCAGATAACATTCATCTAGAGACAAAAATGCATATGGACTCAAATCAACAGCAAAAAATCAACACATCTAATGGTTGTGGTACGTCAAAAACAACCTCAGCAGGTGGAGAGTCAACTACAGTGAGATCCTCAACATTCACACTGCTATTTGGAGGCTCAAACTTCACAATGGATTTCCCTTTCTCACGGATTAAAATTCGATAGTCTTTCTTTAGATGTCCCTTCTTGAGACAATGGTATCATTTCACATTACACGTCATGCCCATGTCTCTTGCTATGACCATTCAGGCAATCTTTAGAAGGACAACATCTATGACTATGACCTCTTTGATAGTGATAACCACCACTAGCCTTATACACATATCCATTCACACTAGAATCAAGAGATTGACTTTGTATCTCTTTGGTGAGCAAAGCACTAGTAACATCACTAAATACAAGTTTCCCACTAGGTGCAAAGTTACTTATGGTTGTGTTAAATGTATCCCATGATGAAGGCAAAGAGCATAGCAAGAAGATGGATTTCATTTCATCATCAAAGTTGAGTCCCTCCTAAGTAAGCTATGTAAAAAATCTATTGAACTCATTCAAATGTGAACTAACATTTCTACCCTCCTTTATGGTCAATTGCATGAATTTTCTTTATAAGAAACACTTTGTTCAAAGCATTTTTACCATCCCATGATGAGCATAAAGACTCCCATAAATCTTATTGATCAACATGTCTAACACACATTGTTTCCAAATTGTGAAGGTTGTGCCATCAAACTTCTTGATTTAATATTCATCTTTCTCAAAAGAACCAGGCATAGCTGCCCCACAAAGCGCATACAAGAGGATCAAACTTCAGATTTATGGCAAAATTTCTCAAAAATTTTGACAGAGTCTCCTTTTTGGAGAGAACAAATGTCAATGAAAACTCAATAATGTATCAAGCAAAAGAATATAAACTTGGCATAAACTATAAATTTCACTAACAACAAGTGACTCCCAACATGGTGTCAAAGCACCTATACCCCTCTATACATAGCATGTGGCAAGGATACTAAAATAGGGAACTCCAAGAACTTGTATCATTGAAGGTATCTCAACATTCAAGAATACCTCAACTCAATAAAACTTCACGTAGGGCTCTACAAAACGCTTAAGTAGACACAAAACACTAGCCATACTCTCAAAAAGGGGTCTTCTGGTCCAAGTCTTAAAACAATCAAGAAACTACCAAAAATGCCCAAAAATTGGCTTCACATGTGTGTACAATAGGTAGTGTTCGCAACTCAATGGTGCTATCCATTGCTTCTACCCATTTGGTTTAGTCAGTCATGACTATAATATATTAACTTCGCATCCTTTTTACAGGAGTTAAGGGTCCCACAAAATCTACTCCCCGCTTAGAGAGTGCTATCGTACTCAATATATGCATCAATGGTATATTGTCTTATGTGTTTGGCAATCAATTGTGCTAACATGTACTAATTGATAGAACATTCACTGGCCTGCAACAAAGTTGGCCTCAACAATCTAGTATATAAGATCACCTTAGGTGTGGCATTGGCTAAAAAGTGTGATGCCCTTGCACCTACAATCGTGTGTTCTAAGGTGTTTATATATTGCTTCCTTGATACACATAGAGCACGAATTGTCTATCAATTTCCTGCTTATAGATCTATTTTAACCACAATGAGTCTCTTTGTTGATGCCTTTTGCATTTACATAATCTTCCTTGTTTGCCTGTAGTCATAAATATGCCTCATGTAAGTACGCCCATCCATTGAACAGTACAATTTAGCATTCAGTTCCGGTTTATTTACTCTTCCAGTTATGCAATAGTGAATATATCGAGCCACATATTCATGAAGTGTAGGCCACCAATAGTCCACCATTTAATCAAATGAATCATTTCATCCATGGCAAGGTGTTGACCACACTCTAGAATATGGCATTCGTGAATTACATCCAAAATGTCCTATGGTTCTACCACACTCTTTCAAACAATGTCTTAATCTCTCTAATAAAGGTGTATTACAATAAGAAAAAAGATCTTTGTGGGAAAAAGCATGTTAATGTGACATGCTTTTTTTGCTAGTTAGCATATTCCAATTAGCACATCTAAAACAATTGGGCGCATGGTAAAATTTTCACAAATAATATCAAAATTTATCAATTTTGTACATTCTTGTTTTGAGAGCTTTCTATTGGTATAACATGTGTCATAGCTCTTAGAGATCTAGCTCATGCCATTGTACTGGTTAGCATATGTCAAAATTGTGTTAGCTCACATTGTTTGGGACAGCTTAAAGCATGTCATGTTAACATGCTTTCATCCATGTAGCTTTTACAAAAGCTACAAAATCTTTAATTTTATCTTTGGGAACATTTTCACTCCACTTGGGCACCGATTCAATTAGTGTATTTTTTTTGGACACCCTTCTTCAAATTTTGCTCACTTTGTTGGCGAGCAAATGTTGTGCCTAACCTAAACTTGTCAATTTGACAAGTGAAAGGAATGTTTAATATGAATTTGTCACTATTAAAAGAATATAATTTTCACCTAAAAGTGAAAGGCGTAATTTGCAATGCCATAATCTCCTATTGCTCTCTCTTTACTCTATTGCCCTCAACCTTAGTCATGTTTGCATTGTCGGTTCTTTTTCCTCACGATACAAACAGAACATAGATAGAGATAGAGAGAACAAGAGAACTAGAGATAGAGAAAGAGATAGTGACTTTTTGATTTCTTTGGTACAAGCACCACAATGCATTTTGATTTTGAGCTCCACAATGAACTCAAGTGGCTAAACAATATCAAAATGCAACAAAGACAAAAATGGAAGTTAGAAATGCATTTTGGGGTTTATGTCAAAGAAATCTAAATCTACCTTCTTGACCCCGCATAGATTCACATATACAAAAACAAACTAAAACTTCTTGACAACCATTAAATTGTCATAAACTCCACTAGGTTTAGGTATATGTAGTATAGGTTTAGGTAAATGTATGTTTAGGTTTATGTATATGTATGTTCAAAGTTATGTATGTGAATGTTGTCAATTGATAAAATGTGCCAGATTCCAAAGAGGATGCAAGAAAGTTCCTACCAACCCTGGGATGGATTACAATTCCATTCACGCTTCTCTTAATGACTACATTCTTTTCAGGGGGAATATGTGGACATGCAAAAGTGTTTGAAATGTGATTTCAAGAGTTATCAAATGGATCTCCATGGACAAAAAGTGTTGCAGAAGGTTCTACTTCACTTTCCTCTGCTTCCTCGCATCAAGCATTTCTTCGAATGCAAGTCCATGGCTGCTCTAGCAACATGGCACAAGGAGAATAGATCTTCATATGGTGTTCTATGGATCCCTATAGATTGTGCAGCATGCAAGCATATTGATGACATGTGGATTGATTTTGCTAGGGAAGCTCAAAATTTACACCTCGGCATGGCTATAGATGGCATAAATCCATTTTGTCAGAGGTCAACATCTTACAGTGTATTTCCAATTATCATTGTCAACTACAACATTCCCCCGTGGGGCTGACGACTAAGAAGGGACGCCTATTTTTAAGCTTGATCATGCTGGGGTGGTATAAAGTGAAGAATATGGATGTGTATCTCCGTCCACTATTGAAAGAGCTACAACAATTGTGGACATGCATAGAAGTGGTGGACATGAGTCGACATGTAGGTCAATGCAATGCCTTGATTAGAGGCATTCTAATGTGGACAATGCATGACTAGCCTGGGCTAACAGAATGCTTAGGTGAGACTCAAACTCTTGTGGCTAGGTTTATATGGGTGCAGGGCTTTAGTGAGTTTATTGTCGTGTGTATGGGTGCAGGGCTTCAGACAAGAGATTACAACACATGCGTCACATGTGGCCCTAGACTTAATGCACATCGGGTTCCCTCACTCAAGAAGAAAATCTACAAATGTCATTGAGCACGTCTTCTAGAGAATCACAAGTTACGAGAGGGTTTCTTGGGAAGAGAGCCACCAAGGATGTTTGCTCGAGCATGGTTAGAGTAGAAGGAGATGTGTGAAGACGGTCTACCCTCAGGGATAAAGACATTCTCTCTATGGTTGAATTGCCATATTGGCCCAAACTCAAGATCAAGTGACTTGCTAGATCCAATGCACATATTCAAGAATGTGGATATTCTATTGTGGGACCATCTCATCGGCAAGAAAGATAATTGAGAGCCAAAATTGACCTTAGGGATGCTGGTCATATGGAGCAATATTTGCCGCTAAGAGAAAATGACGGATCAATGAAGCTCCCTAAAGCACCATGGATCTTGATAGGACAACAGGAACGCAAAGTGAAAGGGATCATTTGATTTGTGTGTATGTCCACAGGTGTAATGCACTCACTGCAGAGGACATTATTCACAAAGGAAGAAAACCTTACTGGTTTGAAGTCACACGACTGGCGTAAAATGTGTCAGGTATGTTTGAAGTGAAATATATCATAGTAGGATGTGCATAGTATTACCTGTGTGTGGACTTTGATCCCAATGTTAAACTTTTTTTGCAGTTTATTTTTTTGGTGGCCATTGAGGGTTGTTTGTTCCCTAGTGTCCGCCAAAAAATCTACAAACTTGCAAAATTGGTGGAATGGATCTCCCCAAGGAGATTGATGCAATTTCTTTACCATCCGCCAAACAAAACATTGTGGAGGTCATTTGTATATTTGAGACACGCTTTTCTACTACCATGTTGACCATTCAAGTGCATCTTCTTGTTCGATAGTTGACAAATGGGAAATACCAGGCACAGTGCATTCTAGGTAAATGTTCTTTTTAGAACGTTTCATGAAAACGCTCAAGTGATATGTGCACCAGAAGGCACGCACAAAGGGTAGCATGGTGGAGGGTTCACTAGTTTCAGAGTCCCTTGTGTACATTGGAGAGTGGCTCTCTAGAGCTGATCGTGTAGGAGATATGCTTTGGTGCACCATTGATGATAAGCGCATATCTCAGATTATGATGTGCAATCCCAGAGTGGAAAAGAACATCATGGAGGATCTAGAGACTAAGATCAATCGATTTTACATGCTTCACAACCTAGTGACGCAAAAGTGGATTTCATAGTACGAGGATGCAAAGCAAGAGCAATAGAGTGCACGACTTGAGTGGAAACTGGGAAGACGACCAATGGTGCATTATCCTGAGATCCTACCAACATTCATGAGCTTAAGATGGTTGCACAATGCCTTTAAAACTGCACAATAGCGCAGCGACGAATAGGTGACTCAAAAGGAGTGGGAGTACTCACAAGGATGCAACCCCAAGGTATGCTTATAATCTTAAACCCGTGGCATATTTTTTGTATTGGCAGCCACTCATTATCATTGTTGTTTGTAGTATGAGTCATACAAAATAGCTCGTGTAAAGGTTGGCATTTCAGGGTACAACAGATCGACAAAAAACATTTTACACAAGATGTAGAGCCATAGCAAAATTTAAACAATCAAGTCGATGACGGTCCTCCGATGCAGATCTTGTAGTAGCGGAACTCACTTACTTCGGCACGCTACATGAAATTTTGAGGGTAGACACATAGGATGTTTCATGGACTTGTTTGACATGCAATGGTTCAAGATAAACATGGAGGGCCACAATGCTATTGTGTGCACAGAGGAGAGTTGGGTTTCCTTGAGGTGGATTCGACCAAAAAGTGAACCGACCTTTGAGACACTTTCGTATTACCCTAGCATTGTGAACAAGTAAGTCGGTAAATTTTGCCTCATCCGACTTTAGAGGATTTGTGTGCTTTGACCACTCATGTAAGATACGTCTCTCTTGCAGGTGATATTCCATCCTACAAAGGTGCAGCCAAACTAGTGGTATGTTATAGAGATAACCCCACATAGTGCACGGGTGTATGAGTGCTACAATTTTCCAATCACCTTGGCATTCGTGGAGGAGATCGGAGAGGAAAATGAACACGAAGCTACAGCAATGGTGCCAGACAAGCCCAAAGCTGCTTTTGAAAGATCGATGCATGCGGCGAACCTCCTAGATAAAACAAAGTATATTTGCTTAGATGGAGAGCTCTATATAGAAATAGGGAGTTATGTGAGGATGAGAGAGAGACCTCTTAAAGTCATAAACATTGTGTGTGAGCAATTTTCCTCCCTTTTGTCATAGACATTGTATTTGAGCATTTTTGCCCCCTCTTGTTGTCTCTGTACTAAACTTGTGAAACTTAAAGTGTCAGTCAAACTATAACCATTTTGAATTTCCTTCTTCTTTTATCATTAACATGTTTTAACTTCAAATGTGTTTTGTTTTAATGCAAGTATAGATCCAAATGAGTTTTAAGCTTCCTTAGATCCCAAGAAGAGGAGGTAGTACGATGTCCATCACAGTGTCGGCTCACATGCACATCGTTCCACTCCTTTCGATTCTCCGTCTTCTTCAAAGTGATTAGCACACTCCGAGAGCTCGGTGTCAACTAGATAGACTACAGACTCCTCTAGGCACCAATGCTCTAGTGGTGGAGGCGGCAGGTGTTGTGGAGGAGGCTCCTCTAAAGCTTCCACACCACCTCATAGTCGTTGAGGCTCCTTACCTCCCCCTTTTTTGCCCACCCCCACACTAGCCATGGCGTCCCCCTCTAGTCTGGATTTTGCACCACCATCGGCCACTCCTGGCTACACACCACTTGCTACTCCTCCGGGACCCGCCCCACTCGGTACTCCTTGCTTCGGAGCCAAGACTCCCGTGGAAACATGCTGTCGTGGACCTTATCGAGATTCCACTTGAGACCCCTGCCAAGATGCCTATAGCGACACCTAGATTCAACCGCAACAGGTGGGAGGGCTTGGCGTACTCGATGGACATTAGTGACAACTTAATGTTGGATGAGGACGACAAGAAGGTGATTTGCACATGATGTGTTGTCGTGTTGTGGCACGTGCATAACGTGAAACTAAAATATCTACCTCATTCTCAATGCTTTTGTTATGTGGGACCGAATGCTATAATGTACAGAGTGTGATATATGGGAAAATACATGCCATGGTTGCAATTTCATATATACCTTGTCGGGACGACGAGGCCCTAGACGTGGGCACTATGGCATGTTTTTTCACATAAACAGATGCTTATTTTTCTTTAGAAATGTACAAATGTCAAGTGTACCAAACTAGCACGCTTGTTTTTCCTAGAGAGTTCAATGCGAGCGATCTTGATCAAAAATAGCAAGTTTTATGCGCAGGGGAAAGAGAAGCATCTAGAGTACTTGCAAAGTGAAAAAATGAGGTTCAAGATTAAATTTAAGCCCAATGGGATTTTTCCACAATTTAGGGATTTTTCCTAGCTTGTTTGGATGGTTCAAAATGTCACATGACTCACACTACCATGGCTATGAGGGCTGAGGTAACATTTTAGAATTGAAATATAAGCACTTTGAGCTCCTCTGTGAAGGGATAGAAAGCCTACACCTAAGGTCTGCTAGTGCAGTCTCATGTTGTTCCAACTCTGTATTCGAGGCTGTGAGGCCACCAATTAGAGTTTCCCCACTTTAAATGCTTACTTGGGATTGTCTAACAAAGTTCTGAAGCTTCCATAAAATGGCTACGACGAAGAATTGAAGCGTTTGTTTAGGGTTTTAATCAGGGCGAAAGAGCACTGCAATTGTGCAATTGGGAGCGAGGCTACACCAAAATCATCACACGCACAAGAGTTTTGAGTTGATATTGGTTCTTTTTCAAAGATAAGCTTTTATGGTTTAAGTTTTTTTCTTTTGAGTGTGTTTTTAGATTCAAATCTTCCACAACTCGCTTGATTTTGCTGCGAATCCTCTCAGTCAGAGGCGGCGGTGCTTTTCTACACTACAAGAGGTACTTAACACTAGAATGGTAACCTACTAGGACATAAAAGTGTCCTTTCAGGGTTTTGGGAAAAAATTCCAAAACCATAGTAGATCCACTCATTTTGAAAAATCCTTTCATGAGCTTATAGTTCAATAACTACTACATATGGAAAAAATTGAGAAACTTGTAATTTTTCTCATCACTTGGTCACTACAAGCCTCCAAAGTTGATGGACCACTGCATTTTGCCCAAAACAGCAATTTCTTACGGTTGATTGCATATAAATAAGAGTGGGGATTTTTGTAGGACATGAGATAAAATGCCCCGTTAACTTCAATGGGTTGGTGACCAAAACATATGGTTGATTTTACCTCACTAATATTTTTTGGGCAAATAAAATAAGTACAAAAAAGTTGCATTTTTGCCATTCTGCGGACCTATCATCAAAGTTTCTATAGTCACGCTCAATACAGATACTATATACATGTTTTCTTGGTTCCCTTTGGGCCTTCGGATTCAAAAGGAGCCATGGAGCATGTCAAAAGGATAATGGATCTCTTAGAATTGGAACCTTGGGGGCAATGATAAAGTGCTAAATACAGCAAACATGAAAAAATTGGGTTTAGCATTATGACCTCTAGATTCCCATAGAAAGTACTCAATATCTAGCCAGGTTTATAGTCTATGATTAGGTATGGTTACTACCTACAAAATACACACAATTGGCCTAAGAAACTAGTAATATTGAGAAAGTTATACTTGCTACTCTAAAATGTATCGTATTCTTCAGCAATCAAAAAACTCAACCATCATCATATACAATGCTATATAGCATATTAGGTCCCCCAAAACTCAAGGAAGATTAGCTTTATGTTATACATTACACTTACACAATCAAAATTGAATTTGGATATCAAGAAAGCCACCAAAAAAATCATAAAAGTGCTAATTTGGCAAAAAAAAAAAGGATTATGCAATTCTTGTAAATTGGTCATAACTTTCAATTTTAACACTTAGCTCTCCCTACAAGCATCAAAACATGTTGAGAACTATGAAGGCCTAGCCTCTAGCCATCTAAACCTCACAAACATGAAGTTTAGAGTGGTATAGTTGCCAAAAATTGAAAAAAAAACCAAAAACAGGACCCGTTTTTTCACACAGTTTAGGTTCAAAAATATTGTGAAAGAGTAAGGTTAATGGTGAGATCGATACTCCAAAAAAAATGCTAAGTTTTTTTCAGCTCATAAAGCAACTTTGTGGATATATAGCACCTAGAAATTCATTTTCATACTCTTCAAATAATTCAAGCAAAATGGTCACTTAACAGGACACAAAAGTGTCCAAGGACGTAAAAGTGTCTTGTTACCATTCTAGTGTTAATGGTAGCGACGCTCGTAGTGCGACGGTCAAACATAAAAAACCACGGCATCGCTATAGGCGTCGCTATGTTACTTGTAACATAGCGACGCCTATAGCAAAGCCGCCAGGGCTTAAAAAAATAACCGAGAGCGTACGAAAACTCAGATCTCAGATCTGAGTTTTCGGCGTGCACTCAAGCAAGCAAGGTAACGCTCTCCGTCTCTCTCTCTCTCTCTCTCTTTCTTCTCCACACACACACACACGCACACGAGGAGAGGAAGGAGTGCCAGGTATGCTCCTTCCCTCTCCTCACTCTCATGTTCCCTTCCCCTCTTTCTCTCTCCCTGTCTCTCTCTCTTTCTCACACACACACACACACACACACACACACACACATTGTGTTTTTGAGAGAGAGAGATAGAGAGAAAGAGAGAGAGAGAGAGCACAAGCATAAACAAAAAACGCACACACACATGCATAAACAAAGAATTCACACGCACATTGAGAGAGGAAAAGAGAGAGAGAGTATGCATAAACCAAAAACTCACACACACATGCATAAACAAAGAATGCACACACACACATTGAGAGAGGAAAAGAGAGAGAGAGAGAGAGAGAGATAAAACAAAGAGAGAGAGAGAGCGAGAGAAAAGAAGAAGAAGAAGAGAGTCTTAACATCGTAGGAAACTATCCCAAGAGACCTTAAAGATCTAGTCGACAGGAGTTGTACTCAAGACCTGTTATTCATGAGGGAAATGGCATAACCAATCTATCACACTTCGGTGATAGAAAAGTTATACCATTTTTTTTCTTTTTTTATTGGCGTGCACACACATCCGAGAAGAAGAGAGTTTAATTTAACGTCTTAGGAAACTAATTAAAGAGACCTAAAGATCTAGCCGACGAGGAGTTGAACTCAAGACCTGTTATTCAAGAGGAAAATGGCATAACCAATCTACCACACTTGGGTGATAGAAAGTTTATACCATTTTTCTCTTTTTATTGGCACACACACACCCACACACGCACACAAGAAGAAGAGAGTTTTAACGTCGTAGGAAACTATCCCAAAAGACGTTAAAGATTAGGTTAGATGTAGATTTACGTTAAATTATATTTAGGTTTATTTAAGTTAAATTAGATTAGATTTAGGTTTATTTTTAGTTAGATTTACGTTTGATTAGATTTAGGTTTATTTACGTTAGATTTAGATTTACGTTATATTATATTAGATTTAGGTTTATTAATTTAGGTTTATTTACGTTATATTAGATTAGATTTAGGTTTATTTACGTTATTTACCTGTTATTGAAGAGGAATTGGCATAACCAATCTACCACACTTGGGTGACAGAAAGGTTATACCATTTTCTTCTTTTTATCATTTAAGATAAGGTTAGATTTAGATTTTTGTGTAGGCGCAACTCAGAGAGCCGCCGACACTTGGAAGAAATGGCGAGAAAATTTCCTGCGCTCAGAGCTTCGACAGTCCATGCGGACCAGCAATTCCACCTGCATGTTCGACTGCTGCTACCATACAATAAGCCGTCATGTTCAGCTAATGGAAGAGCAAATTGAGCCTACACAGAAATTAGTGATGCAAGATGATGATTCCAAGGGTCACACACACACACACACACATCACATCCCGTCAAATCTAGAGTAAGAATTAAGTGCCTTGAGCAGACATCAGCTACATTGCAAGAATGGCGTACCTGCATGCTACAAACACATATCTACTGTGAACAGATGTTAAGATGCTGTGAAATGCTATAGCTAGAGAAGAGGCAAAGGGGTTTTGTCCACTACATGCAGTATCATGTAGACGTGGGTGTGTAGATTTCTTGTACCCACAAATATAGGCATTGACCAATAAAGACGAGATTATAACCTGGTGGTTCTGATCTCCGTGCACCTCTAGACCGAGGTGTGCGGGGATTGGACATGACTAGAGAATGTGAGGTAGTTTACAGTGTGAACAAAGAGAGAGAGAGAGAGAGAGACAAAAGACGAAGAATGCCAATAGAAGATTAAATTTGTTGTCCAGGTTATAAGATTTTTACCCTCGTTATGAGTAGTGACGAGGATGTGGGGCCGTCCAACCGAAACACCTATCTCTCAATGAGGATCTTATGTCCTTGTAATCATTGCAAGCATGCTGTGCGACGGACAAGACGCATTTCTTTGCAGCCTGTTCGCGAATTTGGCGAGTTCGATCCATCTATTATAGATCGAGTTGTTGCCAATTATAACTCGTTGGACTCTGACGTTGGCCAACACGCAGCAATCTTGCAACCCAATAGACGTGTTCGCAGGCGCTTTGGTCAAGCAGCATATGTGAGGCCACAAGATGTAGCCTTTGACAACTCGGGGGATGATCATGCAGACCACATTCCCAATGAGGCAATGTTTGAGCCCGAGATTGATGAAATGATCGAGACAATCATGGATTCAGAAAGGCTTGTCTATGATGATATGAAAAGTGAAGCCGATACGCCATTGTATAATGGAGTACGTGTGTTTAGATTGAAAGCGCTCCTGGTTCTTCTCAACATGCAGACAAAGTTTGAATGGAGTGACACTAGTGTCACAACGCTTTTCAGGTGATCTATTACAATTAGTTTACTTTAATAAAACTCTAAATGTATCATGATCTGATAGATTTTTACACAATTGTACCGTATTTTTATGTTGTGTAGATTGCTCAAAGGGCACATACTACCAGCTGATAATGTGATGCCAGATTCCCGAGAGGAAGCAAGAAATATTTTGCGAAACTTGGGGATGGATTACAATTCGATCCACGCTTGTCTTAATGACTGCATTCTTTTCAGAGGGGAATACATAGACATGGAGAAGTGTCCGAAATGTGATTCCGAAAGATATCGAGTAGATCTCCACGGAACAAAAATTCCGCAAAAGGTTTTGCGACATTTTTCTCTGCTTCCTCGCATCAAGCATTTCTTTGAATGTAAGTCCATGGCCGCCCTAGCATCATGGAATGAGGAGAATAAATCTTCGGATGGTGTGCTACGAATTCCTGCAGATTGTGCAGCCTGGAAACATATAGATGGAACATGATCGGATTTTTCCAGGGAAGCTTGAATTTGCGTTTAGACCTGGCTATGGATGGCGTAAATCCATTTGGTCAGAGACCAACATCTTACAGTGTATGGCTAGTTGTCATCGTCAACTACAGCACTCCGCCGTGGTTGACTACAAAGAAGGGGCACCTATGGCTAAGCTTGATTGTGCCCGGGCGATATAAAGTGAAGAATATGGATGTGTATCTTCGTCCACTATTGGAAGAGCTACAACAATTGTGGGTTGGCATAGAAGTGGTGGATATGAGTCGACACACAGGTCGACGGAATGCTTTGATCAAAGGCATTCTAATGTGGACCATGTATGACTATCCCGGACTAACAGAATGCTCATGTGATCTTTTTACACTCCTCACTTAGACACTGTAAATCTTGGTTTTTCTCAAGCTGATCTATTATCATGTGTATACATGCAGGGCTTCAAACAAGCAAATACAGAGCATGTGTCACATGTGGACCTAGACTGAATGCACGTAGGGCGCCCTCATTGAAGAAGCAAATCTACGAAGGTCATCAAGCGTATCTTCCAGAGAATCATGTGTTACGCGACGGCTTTTTGGGAAGAGAGCCATCGAGGATGTCTGCACAAGCATGGTTAGAGCAGAAGGAGATGTGTGATGACGGATTGCCCCCAGGGATGAAGAGACTATCTCTATGGTACGAGTTACCATACTGGCCCCGACTCATGATCAATCACTTGCTCGATCCAATGCACATATTCAAGAATGTGGGTAATCTACTATGGGACCATCTGACCGGCAAGAAAGATACTTTGGGAGCCAGAGTTGACCTTAGAAATGTGGATCGTATGGAGCAAAATTTTGTCGCAAACAGCGTCCGATGGATCGATAAAACTCCCTAAAGCACCATGGATTTTCACGGGAGCCCAAGAACGCAAAGTAAAAGAGACCATTCGATCTTTGCGAACCCCCACTGGTGTAATGCACTCTCTCCGAACGTGTTTTACTAAAGAAGGAAAGCTTACCGGTTTGAAGTCACACGACTAGCATAAAATGTGTCAGGTATGTTCATAGTGGAGTATATAGTGGGAATTGTGTAACAAATTCGTGTGTGGACTTTATTATCATTGTTGCACGTATTTTGCAGTTTATTTTACCGATTGCCATTGAGGGATGTTTGTCTCTTGACGTCCGTAACACAATCTACAAACTTGCAAAGTTGGTGCAATGGATCTCACAAAAGGAGATCAACGTAGACTCCATACCATTCGCCAAACTAAACGCTGCGGAGGTTGTGTGCATATTTGAGAAACATTTTCCTACTACCATGCTAACCATTCAGGTGCATCTTCTTGTTCACATAGTTGATGAGGTGGAAATAACTGGCATAGTACATTCCACATGGATGTTCTTTTTAGAACGTTTCATGAAAACACTCAAGGGATATGTGCGTCAGAAGGCACGTCCGGAGGGTAGCATGGCAAAAGGTTGGCTGGTATCAGAGTCCCTAGTGTACATTGGAGAGTAGCTAGACGGATTTGATAAAGCCCAGGACACGCTATGGCGAACCATAGATGATGAGCGCATATCTGGAATTGTCATGTGCAATCTCGGTGTTGAGAAGAAGATGACGGAAGTTCTAGAGGATAAAATCTCTCTCTCTCTCTCTCTCTCTCTCTCTCTCTCTCTCTCTCTCTCTCTCTCTATCTATCTATCTACTTGTCCATGTTTTCTACTCCATTCATTCAATATTAAGTTTAACTATTCGTGTGTTTAATGCAGATATGGATGATGAGGAGTTTCTTTCTTCTTTGTCACCCCAACAGAGACAGTGGTACGTGGAGCGTCATCGCTCTGGCGCACCATCGCGCGTTCCTACTCCATCCGCATCTCCCTCTGTTTCGGAGTCCTCAGCGCGCTCCGAAGCTTCGGTGTCAATGAGACGATCTTCACACTCGTCTAGGCATCGGCGCTCTAGTGGTGGCGGTGGCAGTTGTTGTGGGGGTGCCACCACCGATGCTTCGACACCACCTCGTGTTCAACGAGGCTCTTTACCCTCCCCTTCTTTGCGCGTCCTGACACCAGCCACGGCATCGCCATCAACACCAAGTTTTGCGTGGCTGACTGTCGTTCCCCGCAGCTACACACCACTAGCTACTCCTTTAGGAGTCACTCTAGTGGGACACTCCTTGCTTCGGGGCTCAGACTCCAGTGGAGACACCTGGCGTCCGTACCCCCGTTGACACGCCCCTAGAGACCCCTACCGAGACACCCGGGTTCACGCATCAGCGGAGAGAGGGCTTGCCTTACTCCATCGACTTCAGCGACAGCATCATCTTGGATGATGAAGGCAAGAAGGTGATTTCGCGCATGCGCGGTTTTTGCTCTCAGGTGTTTAGACACTACATACGAAACACCTAGAGTGAAGTAGCGAATGAATTAAAAGACAGAGTCATTAGCATGCTTCATGACGAGTTTTCCGTTTCAACACGGGATGACCGCTTCAATGAAGATGTGATGAAGGTTCGAATGCGCGAATACTGCAAGCATTAGCGTTCCGAAGTGCAAAAAGCAATCAAGCATGGGTAGAGCAGACCAGATTGGTTGGCCAAAGAAGATTGGAAGCATGCAAAGAAAGAAGCGCGCGAGAGTCCCGACAAGTGGAAGCAACAAAAGGAGGCAGCCAGAGCTTGAGTAGAGGTAGGGAGCTCGCACCACTTGGGGAGCGGCGGGTGGGCATCATTTGAGGCCGATTTAAGTGTTTTCGTATCTATGTTTGATAGTTTAGGGTTTATGGGATTTGAAATTCTAACATAATGGATTCTTTGTATGTTTTGACAGTGGTCGTTTACAGGACGTGATCCCACACCTTACGAGCGTGAGTACACAGGCAGGAAGGGCTTAAACGCCCTTATAGACATCCTGAGTTCTCGTGGCGGCATGGTTAGTATTAGGGTTTATTCTTTTCTATTTATTGTATTGTTTTATAAACGTCGCTATATGTTTATACTTACAAAAAGCTATCTTATTGTTTTTTTTTTGTAGAATTCGACAGATACGTCGCTTGGACGCGATGAGACGTCTGATTAGACGACGTCAATTTAGCCATAGCTAGATAGCATTAGTTTCTTTTTGTCATAGATTATATATCATGAGACGACTTTTATACGTCTTTTTGAAAACCATGTATATTTTTTAAATAATGACAATGGTTTGTAACTATTACATTTGCACTGATTAACAATCAAGTGATTTTGCCTATGTGTACAATTGTCATTGATTTACTTTCATCCATTCACGCTTGTCATTTTTGTATCTTTATTTGCAAACAATACGTACTATGGATGATGGAGTTAATGATTATATTTTCTTGTGGGTGATTATTTTGGGTTTATATTTACCTTTGCACTTTTTTTCAAAGGTAAATAGACAAATGAAACATTCAATATGGTTGATGGTTGAATGCACTACCACCAAAAAAATTTCCTCTCGGCGGGCGTCGCTATGACTGTCGCTATATAAGGCTCTGCAGCATCGCTATAAGCGTTGCTATTGATGGCCCTACAGCGTCGCTATAGTCGTCGCTATAGGCGTCGCTATATAGCGACGTTTATAGTGACTGTCATAACGACGCATATAGCGACGTCCTCGTATCGACGCTCTTAGCGACGTCGGGGGTTATAAAAACCCAGTGTATTTCCGTCGCTAAAAGCGTCACAAGAGCACACAACCTCTTGTAGTGCTAGCCACACTATGCACTTCTTCACACAAGTTTGGTGAACCCGATGTAAAGTAGGCTAGGATAAGGGTTAAAAAGCTTTATTGAAGGTCTCAAATCAAAGCTCTAAAGATATGGAGCAACAAGAGCAACATGGGCCTCGGTTTGATTCAGTCAATGCAAATGTTTCAAGCCTTTGTGGTGTTTATGCAGCAATAGCAAGCTGCTGAAAGGAGGGAGATTTCCTCAACCAAAGTGCTTCAATCTATGGTAGAGAAAATGGACCAATTCAATGGTAAATATGTAACAAAGTATCATTTTGGGTATGTGAAGAAGATGGAGTTGCATCGAGTGGAAACAAAGATGGTACAAAGTTTTGAGCTAGATATGGTTCTTGATATCAGCAAGCATATAAGGGGAATTAGAAATAAGCATGGGGCAACATGGAAAGCATTCAAATTAGCCTTGAAGGAAGAGTATTTCATGGAGAACTCCAAAAGATTAACAAAGATGACTTTTGGATTGGGTAGTTCAGCCAAAAGAGAGACTTTCACCTACCAAATCGCTAAGGGAATTCAAACACCGCTATGATCAACTTTCAAGGATTGAAAAGGCTACCCTAACTTCACAAAAGATAGAGCTATTTTTACATGCAGCAAGCAAAGAGATTCGAGAGAAGTTAGAGTTATTACTTGAAGACAAGGATTTTGAATAGGGCTTAAAGATCGATTGGAATGAGGTCGAAGATGCCATTTCATTGCTAGCTAAGCGGCAACAACGAAGAGACAAAATGATAGTCAACCCTACTCAAGCCCCAAGTGTTCCTGAGAGTCCCATAAAGCCTATGATTGTGGTTCCAAAAAGTGACAAATCCATCCTAGATGATATTGTTAAAGTAATGCAAGAGCTAAAACTAAAGCTTACAAGGCAGAAGAAAAGGGGCAACCATCAGGTCAATCTACAAAGCAACGACGTCAAAACAGAGAAGGCTTTGTAAATAGATGCATATGGTGTGATAGTAATGACCAAGGAAGGAGGGATTGTGAAAGTGCTTTGATGAAGGGGCTTGGTTTCTTTAAAGATCACAAGATTCACTTAACAAAAATATGTAAACTCTTGGGGACAAACTTTGGGAAGCTAGTTGAGGACATGGCTACTAGCCATGCCATCTCAATGGTTGAGGCAACCATCTATCGGTTGACGGTGGACCCTATTAAGCAGAAAGGAGTCAAGGTTGGACAAGAAGCATCTAATGGGATTGGAGAACTGTGCCCATGGGAAATAGAGTCTATTGTAAAGGGTAAAATGACTAAAGAGGTCTTGCATGAAGCTCGAGATTGCATTCAGCTAAAAACAAGTTGGAATGACCCTAAAGATGCTTTGTCAGTGCATGCATATACATTGCCAAATTTCAACCCAATGAGGCCACTGCCGAAGAGAAACGCAGGCGTGAGAATGGGGATGAAAGGCCTTCAAAACAGACCATGAGGAGTGGAGGAAGAAATGACATAGTGCCTCCTAGATCAGCTTCCCTGCAACAAATGCATGTCCCTAAAGTGCATGTGCAGGAAGCCTCTAAAGAAAAGGAGAAGTAAGCAACAAAAGCTAAAGCAAAGGGTCCGGCCTACAAACTCCAATCTTATATAGAGGTAGCAATTGATCTCAAAAAGGTTTTGGAAGAGAGGATTTTGAACAGTAAGTTGGAATTTACCTCAGGTGAGGTCCTTGGCATAGCAAAGAGGGAGTTCCATAAGGAAATAATTGAATTTATCACAAGAAAGCAACAATCTCTTACTGGATCTATCCATGTACAGGGTGAAGAAGAGACAGGGAGTACAGGTCTATGGCAAGCAAGGTGATGAAACTATTGTTGGATGCTACAAGTCTAGGGGAGGAGAAAAACAGGTTCGTTTCTTAAAGATGAAGTCGAGACCACTCACAAGAGTTATTACTCCAAGAGTCATTGGGCAAGAGAGACTACTGAGACCCTTGTAAAAGTGGGAGACTTAAAAGAGCCATACATTGCACTGATAGATCATGGGTCAGAAATTAATCTTATGTTAAAGAGTATATATCAAAAATGCTAGTGGCCAATTGATATAAATAATGAATGGATGATCCGTGCAGCAAACAACTCATCAGGGGAGCTATATGGAGCTTGTTTGAATGTAAGGGTGACTATAGGGGATGTGAAAGATGATCAAAATTTCTTTGTCCAAGAGATGTCTACATACCCTCTTATCCTTGGGTAGCCATACATCACTGTTACTCGTATGGAAACAAAGGTTATGGACGATGGATGAGCTTATGCTCGGATAAGCAGCAGGGATGGGAAGCGTGCGGTCCAATTCCTTACTGTTTGTGTGGACCACGAAAGGAACCGTGAAAGTCTCGGAGTGCAACCCTTGCCAAAAACAAACAAACAATTCAAGGACTGAAGGTACATGAGGGGTTTTAGCCATGTACCATTGTAGAGTGGGATTGTAGTGGTACAAGAAGAGAAAAGTTCTCGCATGATGTATATGCAAAGGAGATGTTTTCTACAAGTTTTGTAGGATTAACAAACTATCACTTTTACAAAGTGTGAGGACTTGAAGCGGAGTGAAAGACAACATGTAAATAGTGTACCAAAAGGTTTGAGAACCAATGGTTTGATAGAAGATGAGTAATGCATTGCAGGTGTGTTTAATAAGTGTTCATTTGTGGATACCATGCAAGACTTGGAGTGTTTAGTGGATTGCAATTTGTGTGTTGGAAATGAGGTTGTGTAAGTATGCTTCATAGAAATGTACAAAGTTATTGAGGATTTTCAAAATACTCAAGGTATTGATGTGCAAGTGGATACTAAGTATAAGTGTGTGGCAAAGAAAGTGAAACCAGTGGCATTACCTCTACCAAAAGACTGCATAAAAAATATGGAACAAGCTGCTTTGCAACCTAGGGTCACATTTGTGACCCGAGCAGGATTGGACACAAGTTTATGTAGGATTCTTTGAAGAAGTTAAAGGTTGGTTGCGAGGATAGTTTGGAAGAAGCTGAAAAGGTATGCTTTGAAGACATGCTTGACAAACACAAAAAAGATTTTTCATTTGAGCCGCATGAGATAGGGTGTGTTGATCCTTCTATTGTTGCTCCTATGGTAATCTTCACAATCCCTCATGTACCTTGGAACTTGCAACCTATTCCAGCTCCAAAGGCTCATTTGCCAAAACTCATTAAGTTACTTAATGAAAAGATCAAGATGGGTATTTTGGAGCCTTCTTGTGCTCCATATTCAAACAAGTGGTTCACAGTTCCAAAAAAAGATGATTCTTTACACTTTATCCAGGACATGCAACCAACAAGGTTACAATTAGAAATGTGGGTACAAGGCCAATTGTAGATGAGTTTGTAGAGACATTTGCAAGAAGGGCGATATATTCTATGGGGGATTTGTACTCAGGGTATGATCAGTTCCAACTAGCAATCAAAAGTAGGGAGTTGACTACCATGAGGACACCTTTGGGTTTCGTAAGGATGTGCACCTTACCTCAGGGAGCAACTAATTTAGTTGTATATATGATGAATGGTATGAATAAAGTCCTATGTGACTTCATACCTCAAAGTAAGGTGCCCTTTCATGATGATGTGCCGATCAAAGGATGCGCTGTAAGTGATATAGATGTGGCTCTGAACTCAAGGGGGTGCTGCAAGTACACGTCAAATCATATCAGTGATTGTGATAAGATCTTGTCAAGGTTGGAAGAAGTGAATCTTACCTTGTCTGGGAAATAGTCAGTGTTTGGTGTGAATGAAGTTCTTATTGTAGGACATATGTGCGGTCCATATGGTAGAAGGCCTTGTCCTGCAAAAATTGATGTAATTCAAAGAATGAAAGAGAAATGTATAAATGTGATAGAGTTTTGAAGGTTTCTAGGTGCATGTGTGTTTTATGTTATTTGGATTATTCACCACACTTGTTTTCTTGAGCAAGTGAGATGCCTTTGAGGGAATTATTATTTCTTTAGATCCAGGGACACAATCAATAATACTAGATGCAGGACACCTTGATCTAGATTTTGGAAGTGTGAGTCAATTGTCAAATGTCGGGTTTCTACAACTCAAGAAGGACTTGACAATCAAGAAATGCATTCAAAAGTATTGCAAACAAGATTTCAAGCTTGTTGACATGTTCAATGATGGTATAACAGAGTTGGGACTCACACAAAAAAGGAAAGTGATATGCCTCGTGGATAGTACTGAATGACCAAACAAAGCTTAAAACAAGAAATGACAAAACTTCAAAGCGATCAATTAAATCAGCCCATTGATGACCATGGAGTATCAAATACGCTTCCACATTATGCACATGTAGTTGAATCTCTATATCAAATCTTGAGAAAGAACCAAAAATTTCAATGGGAAGAAATGGATACACATGCCATGAGGAAATTAAAGAAGTTGTTGCTTATGTCGCCAACTTTGAGGAAACTAAACTATGAATGTGGAAGACATGTGATTGTGACAGTCGATACTAGCCCCAGAGAATTGGATGGGTGATTGGCCAAGCTGATGAAGATGGTAAGAAATATGTAGTGAGATTTGGAGAAAAGGTCCTAAGTGCTTGTCAACGCAATAACAGGTGAAAAGGGAATTGTGGGGAGCAGTCACAACATTGAAATGTGATCAAGAGTATCTAATAGGAGCAAATTGTGGAGACTGATTGTCTACCTCTTCTCAAAATGATCACAAGCTGCTCGACTCTTGATATTGCTATGTTGAGATGGATTGCCTACATAAAGTCCTTGAATCCTGAATTTAAGCATATTGCAAAGAAAGATAATCCAGTTTGCAGATATTCTTTTCAGAGCAAGATATGAAAATGAAGAAGAAATGATTGTCGAGTGTTTGACAAGGCAAGAAGGGTGGATTGATCAAGAGTTAAAAAGAATACGCAAAAAAGCCTATGGATACTTGTAAAAGCATCCAAAACAAAGCAAAAGGAAAACTGGGAGAGTGGGCTAGGCTATTGCCTTATGATTTATGGGTTGATCGCACGACTCATAGCTCAGTTACTGGTTATATGCCTTTTGAGTTGATATGGTCAGAAACCTATAATGCAAATTGAGGATGTAATTCCCATATGGAATGTATTGCCTTGGGAAGATGGAATGAGTAGGTAAGACCTTCTTACTTTATGCATACAACAATTAGAAAGAAGGTCTCAAGATATTGAGATTGCAGTAGCAAGGTATTGAGATTGCACGATTAAAACATGCAAGGTTGAAGAATCAGGACAAATTTGATAAAAGGAACAGGCTCATACCTAGAGCTATTGAGGAAGGTGCTTGGGTGTTAATGTATGACAATAGTCTTGATAACCAACATTCAACAATAATAAAGCTTTCAAAAATATGGTTTGGTCCTTATGTGGTTAAGCATGTACATGGGTTGAATGGCACAGAAATGAAAATTCCTATTGCAGGGAAAAGAATCAAGCTGTTCAAAAGAAGAGGCAATACAGATCCCTTTGTTTCACAAGAAAGTCAAAATGAAGACTCTGATAAACATGTAATGGATGAGCATGAAGAAAGAGATGATGATGCATTGGACTTCATTGGAAGTGATGACGAAATTGATATGTATGTTGACTTAAATGAAGACTAAACCTGCAAAAGATGTGTGGCACATGTCGAAGGATGTGCATGTTTAGAGGGGATTAATTTCATGCCATGGCATGTGCATAATGTGAAACTAAAATATTTACCTCACTCTCAATGCTTTTGTTATGTGGGATTGAATGCTATAATGTACATAGTGTGATATATGCGAAAATAGATGCCACGATTGCAGTTCCGTATATACCTTGTTGGGACAGCGAGGCCCTAGATGTGGCACTATAGTATGTTTTGTTGCATAAAAATATTCCTATTTTTCTTTAGAAATGTACAAATGTCAAGTGTATCAAAGTGGTATGCTCGTTTTGACTGGAAAGTTCAATGCGGGTGATCTCGGCCAAAAACAGCAGGTTTTATACGTGGGCGTAAAAGATGCATCGAGAGTGCTTACCAAGTGAAAAAATTAGGTTCAAGATTAAATTTAATCCTAATGGGATTTTTCCAAAATTTTAGGGATTTTTCCCAACTCGTTTAGACTTTTTACGAGCAAAAAAGGGCATTTTTGGGCTAAAAATGATCATAAAATAGTCAAAAAATGGCTCAAAATTCCACATCATTCTTGGTTCCATGACTATGAGGTCTGAAGAAACATTTTAGGAGGGCAATATAAGCACTTTGAGCTCCTCTGTGAAGGGATAGAAAGCCTACACCTAAGGTCTGTTAGTGCAGTCTCGTGTTGTTCCAACGCTGTATTCAAGGTTGTGAGGCCACCAATTAGGGTTTCCCCACTTCAAATACTTACTTGAGATTGTCTAATGAAGTTCTAAAGCTTCCATAAAATGGCTACAATGAAGAATTGAAGTGTTTGTTTAGAGTCTTTATTAGGGCAAAAGAGCACTGCAACTGTGCAATTGGGAGCGACGCTACACCAAATCATCAGACACACAAGAGTTGTGAATTGATATTGGTTCTTTTTCAAAGAGAAGATTTCATGGCTGGACTTCTATTCTTTTGAGTGTGTTTTTAGATTCAAATCTTCCACTACTTGCTTGATTTTGCTACGAATCCTCTCAGTCAGAGGCCCAGTGCTTTCCTAGCCGCATTGCGCACTTTTTGACAGTGCGGCCTATGCTCTCAACTTTTTTGGCACTACATTTTAAATACCTGGAATGAAGTGTCCAATGAATTGAAAGACAGAGTTGTCTGTAGCTTGCGGCTATGAGAGTCATTTCTTTCCATTTGGCAAGGGTGTTCTGCGGTTCCTGACACATCCACGGGCCGTACTCAAGATGAGAGACATAGGGCTTGTGTGCTTCATACCAATGATCAGGTAAGGTAAGGTTCATGTCTGATATGTGTTCTTGTGTAGGGATCTCTACCCTTGACTTTAATAGGTTGTGCGACAAGTATGGGGATTGGTTATCCCTGATACATATGTCCAAGAATTCAATGACCATTCGTGGTTAGTTGTAATTATGAGTGGACATTCGTGGTTGTCAAAGAGGTATGGGGATTGGTTATCCCATTGATCCCCCATACATATGTCCCAAAAATTAATGGACATTCGTGGTCTGTGGTAATCATCAAACAAGATGTGATTATTGGGGGGGTTCTTACATAAAGTTTTGCCAAATACATCATGAAAGTGATCAAGAAGAACAGAATGAAACGAGCGGTATACGTTGTTTTAGACCGTCCTCTCCCATACTCTAAACACGAAAATTGGGAAACAAACCCATTGTTAGTTTAGGATAAGTACCTTGCAAGCTCCAGTAGTTTTGAATGTCGGCGAGAGCAGCAAGTCGAATGCATTGATGGATTGAATTTTGTTTGTGACTCGAATTTCGCCGGTGCAAAGCTTTGCTTCACCTAGTTGATATTGCATGGGCAAGGTGAGCCAAAGTCTAGAATTCCATGAAACTTGGGTTGACCCTCGATGTATTCGTTCCAAGCGTGCAAGGTATTAGGTACCAAGTAATCTATTGTCGATCGATCATTGGGAAAAGATCGACGCACTTCGACGTCCCAATAGATATCACTACCAATTACGCAATCTTGTAGGATGGAGATATGTATGTCTTGCAATGCCATTTGGGGAGGTAGCCACCTCGCTCTAATACTATTACTACATCTGAAAGCGGGGAAGGCACTAAAAAATAACATACTTCAAGCCATAAAACTGAGGAATTCATGATGATGAAAAGTCATTTGTACTGATCATTCATTTTCTTGATATGATTATTCTTCCATAGAGTTGTTCCATAATGGTATGACATGTTTTCTTGATGATTAGAAGTCGTTCGTATTGATTGTTTGTTATTGAGATGATTATTCTTCCGTGGAGTTGTTCCATGATGCCATGATGCGTTTCCATGATGATCATAAGTCGTTTGTATAGATCTTTCTATTATTGACATGGTTATTATTTCCTCGAGTTGTTCTATGTTGCCGTTATGTGTTTCCATGATGATTAGAAATCGTTCATATTGTTCATTTTGATGATTAGAAATCATTCATACTAATCATTCATTTTATTGATAAATTTATTATTCCATGGAGTTGTTCCATGATGTCATTATGTGTTTTCATGATGATTAGAAAGTGTTCATACTGATCGTTTATTTTATTGATATGGTTATTCTTCCATGGAGTTGTTTCGTGATGCCATGATACGTTTCCATAGTGATTAGAACTTGTTCGTACGATCTTGTACTCAAGCTTGGAGCCATCAAAGCTCGTTTTTCTTTTGGATTATTGTCGAGTCCCCTCTCCCCTTATTAGTACAACTTATGGCATTTATGCTTTGAAAGTATCAAATTGTATAATTTGAAGGATAAAATTATTATTTTTTTGTTTTTTCTCACCGAGTTTGGCTCTAGAATGCATTTTCTACGTAATGAAAGCCTCTTCCTCATTGGTAAAGCGCCACTCTCTCTCTAGAACTAAAAGGCCGGAAAGTGAGTCCAAATTTCTCATAAAGGGGCCTTAAAGCTAGAGAGCTTCGGACATGGCCAATATGGTAGTGGCAGTTTGCGACCAGTAAGTAAACTAGGAAGAGGCAAGTGGCAGAGCTCTCTCTGTCTCTCCCCCCTCTCCTTTGAGCAGAGATGGTTGCTTTTGGTGCTGCAGTTAATGCAACACCAGTGTCGGTCCTCTCTGCTCAAAAAAAATTTGCAAGTTTTGGCACCGATATGAGCACCTATGTAGGCATCGGTATGTATATGCTAAATTCCAACGCGTATATCAATTCTTTGTATACCGACGCCCATATTGACATGATCATATCGACACCCATACTAACGTGATGATACCGACGATTGAGTTTTTTATAACTAGTTTATTTTTTGTCGATACGAGCATCAAATTCACGCGACGTGTGGTAGTGGTAGCCAGCATTTTGTCAAGGAAATGCCTTCTTAGTTCTACCCTTGGGTTGAAATGTCTTTTGCCTTCCTAATGCTTGGGCATGGCCTTGTCCTAGTAGTAACTAGTTCATTGAGTGAGAGTAAGTTTCCCTCTTAATGTCATTGTAATGCAACTAAAAAAGCAAGTGGAATGATAACCATGGAGCATACATGCACTCATATCTTTTAGCCAACAACCCATAACGGTATCAATTATCCATTACTTTGCTAGAACCACATTCCCATTTGTGTGCGACATAGCTCCACCACCGCTACCCTATCCCATAAACCTTCTTCGATGTGACTTGTTTTAAGTTAAACTTTCAAGCATGAATCTAAAGGTGACTTGATCATCATGAACAACAAAACTAGTTTCAAAGCATGTTGGTCCAACCTAAACTCCACCATAGTAGCTATCGCAGCTAATTGTTTGATGTTATCTTTCTTTTTTAAGAAAACTCTAAATTCAAATCTCCTTTCTAAAGAGTTCTTAATATTGGATTCTACTCGCTGTATTATTTTCAATATCAATATCAAAACTTCTCTATAGGGATTAAGTATTTCCTCTCCTTTCTCAAGTTTGAGCTTGCATAACTTTCAACTTGTAAAAAGGGTATGCAATTAAGGCTAAGGAGACTCTCCTTGCACTGACTATGTATAATTGTCTATTTCGTCCAAAGGCAATCGACTATCACATACAGATGCTACCTCAATGCTCATACAATGAGAGGGGGACACAACTTGGCAAATGAACCATAAAGTACGACTACTCAAGAGCTCCCACGATCCCCCTCACATCCCTCTCTTGAGTCTAAGGTGAAATCATGAAGTCCAAGGTGAGAGCTTGTCAAGGGTGCTCACTATGAAAGACATAGTGAGCAATGCCACTATAATGTGTGTTGAAAGAAATAAGTGCCATGGATATCTTTGGACTTAACAAGATTATGCTGCAACCAATCCCCATGATCCTATTGAAATCTTGACGAGAGGCGAGCTCCATAAGCCCATTAAATCTAATCATCATCAATGTCAAATTGATCTAGATCAAATAGCCGCTACAACATCTAAGAAGCTTTGAACAAGCATCAACGTCTAATATGTGATGTGGAAAGCCTAGTGTTGACTCTCCATTTGATTGGAGAAGCCTTGGAGGCGATTGTCCCCGAGGATTCTATATTATCTATAGCTAGAGAGCTTGGTTGTCTCTGCCTAGAGCTCCTATCACCTCTCAAAAACTTTGAACAACTCACTCACCAAATAAACCATACAATAAAACTCCTCATGAGCTCCCATTGTCCAACTTTTGTGAGTCCAATATGTAAAGCTAGTTGTGGAAATCCAATAAAAAGTATGATGATTTGTAAGTCCAAAGTAGGGATTGAAGAAGTAGACAAAGCATGTGCTCCCCAAAGAGAAAGGAACCCAAATTCACAACCCTTTTTTCAATTATCCTAAGCACCATGTTCTCTCTCAAGACTGATTTCTCCTTGCTAAATTTTTTCCTCTTTCTAAGTATCCAATTTAGGATGAATCTTGATGAACATGACGCCAAAAAAGTGAGATCGTAAATTTTTAAGGTTTCGACTACTTTTGGAAAGCATTCTATTCTATTATATTATTGAGAAGGATACTATAGAATTAATGTAGAGTGTAGATCTGAAACTTTTACTCTTGTTGTCTATTATGAAGAAACTTTGATTTGCTTCTCCTCAATGCAAGACATACACTACATAACATATTTTATTCACAATGTTGGCGCTACAATTATCATGCATGCTAAGTGTTAGTTTGATCCTTAATTCATGAATGTTATTCCCTTCCAAAGATTCTTAGAGCATACATCCTCATGCAAATCCCAAGTGTAGAAATAAGACACTAGTGGTTCTTGAACAAGCACACATTGTACAACTACACAGTATAAGGAATTAACAATCTTCCACTTTCTCCAATCACGTGATTATCCTTGGATAAAATCCTCAGCATAACTCATATGTATATGAGTTCATTGTCCAAACCATAAATAAAAACAAATTCTTTCTCATGTGTTTATCAAGCACAAATACAAACAGGGTCAGAAACGATGTCTCAAGGTTTGATAAAGTAGTAGTGAACAATCATCGGGGCAATTTATTCTTTGACTATAGTACTTAAAGGCGTAAATATCTCTTCTAAGAAGTTGGAAAACTTGCAGAGTTCCAACGGTTTTGAAATCGACATAATGTCGAGATCCAGATGACTACATTGGAGAACGATGGTTGCATCAGTTGATGCATACCCACTTGTAATACTTTGGTCATTCCCTACCTCCAACAAGATAACATCAATGTTCAGGGTCAACTCCAGCTCAACATCCTCACACATTTGAGCAAAATCAAAAGAAATGGAGGAAAGACTCTCAGTTTTGAGCCTAATTCTCTCGAGATCGATAGTTATGTGGAAGAAGAGAAGCATGAGAGTGTCAATGAGCTAAGAGCCAAGATCAGAGAAGAAGAAGCCTTATTTCTCAACTATATAAATTTTTCAGTGATGGTTAGCTGCTAAAATACTTAGACCCTAGACAACATACCTAGTCAGATGGCTTGACCATCTATCGAGTTGGATATCAAATCACATCAAGGTGAAACCCTCTTAGTTTTCCAACTGCAAACCCAATGAATTCAACAACCGTTTGTTTGCCTATGTAAGTGTCTTGCTCAATATCCACGAGGCGTTCCTGCACAAGAAATCTACTAAGAAGGGTGATGAGGTCACCAAAGTATCCAAATCTCTAAAGAATGTGGAGGCTTAGGCGGCTCGCCCTTCCCATACTTTGAAATGGTGTTTTCTAACACCGCCCTTCTTTGCTATGATCAAGTCTCTATAGACAACATATTTGCTTCACCACTTATATGTAAGCAAATAGTTTGGCTTGCCTCCTTGCGAGAGAATAAGACTCTCTTTATGTAATTCTTTCTATGAGTGTTGGTAATTGCATCTACATGTGATTATAATCAAATGATTGTAGTGTAAATGTACGTAAATGAAAGTTGTGAATTTGCTTGCAGAAAACTTTTCGAACTACATGAATGGTTTCTTGGAGAGGTGTTCTAGTTTAGTGCATAGCATCAAGGTATAGTAGCTTCTTTAGAGACACCTAATTTAAAGCTAGTATTTCTACACGAGGATTCTATAAGTGATGTGCCTTTCACAGTTTTAGAATTGCTGGCTATTTTCTTTTGAATGGTAGCAATTTATATATTTGAGAGTGGCTAGCGATGCATAGAGGCAAGCAGCTAGATTGTGCAATCAGGGTCCAATTCTTGCTCTTCTTAATACTTTCATCTCTAGTTTTCATGTCATGTCTTTGCTATGGATTTATATGGGCTTTTATTTTCTCCCCTTACATGGCCCTTATCTAATTATTGAATAGTAGCTAAATTTAGGCCTTTCTTTGATTATTGTGGTGGCTTGAGTTCTTGGCTCAGGAAGGAAGTAAAAGGATTACTTGGAATCTTACTTCTTTATGCATGAGCTGAGCATAGTCTACCCTATTGGTTGTCAAAGGTTAACTGGCAAGGCATGAACCCATAGAGCTCTATCTGTAACGTGGCTATTATGCACTGCAAGCTGGGGAGTTTTATTGTGATCATTCTTGTGTTTGACGTTAATTTGACATTTAATCTATGCTCTAAAGGTTATTTTAAGAATTCTGAGTAGCTTGCAATGAGCTGGAGTTATAACTCTTGCTCTTTTGTTTGGTCAAGAAGAATGGCCATTTATATCATGCTCCTTTCTTCTTAACATTGAAGGGTTGTGAGTAGACAACTAAACATATCTTTTGTAAGAGTAATTAAGAGAAGTGGTTGATCAAAGATACATATTTGTTGTGTAAGAGTGATTAAGAGAAGTAATTTTGATCAATGATCATGTGTGGAGTGCTCTTACTCAGACCTATTGTGAGTTGAATTGTGCAATGGATGTGTGAACTCTTGTTGGATAACACCATACACCATACATTCCTATAAAGTTCTCTCAAAAGAATTCATGAGAGAGAGAGAGAGAGAGAGAACAAGAACCAACTTGTAAAAAGCGAAGATGTATGAGTAGTAGAAGAAGAAAAGAAGCAAAAGTATGGTCTTGAATATATAAGAAGTGCTACTCTTAATTTCTAAAAAGTAGACGCACATCAAAGATCAACATGGGCTACACACCAAAAGCACATGGCACAAGCACTCCATATCTTGGGATTGTGGCTAGAAACAGCTACATTCATAGACATTTGCCACTAGACCACTTTCTAGAGTGAAAAGATTGCGCAAGGGCCCACATGCCTATCATTTTGTCCAATCAGGTGGATCCACCTAGATAGCCAATAAATGAAAGGTACATGCATGGTCCAAAAATTGGGCCAAACACTAAGGCTCCTACATAGGCCTAGAAATTGAAGGATGCCCTCTTTCATGGGGAAGGGAATTCCCTTAGTTGGCCTTCGGAGAGGAAGGGCCATCATACACTTCGTCCTTCATTGTACAAGGCAAATCTGCACCAACCTCTCACTCGGTGTCCCCTAATTTGATCACTCCTCTAAATGATTCACTTGCTTTTGGTTACAAAAAAATGGTAATCATTTGCAATTCTAAGACAACTACCTCTATCTCTCTCTCTCTCTCTCTCTCTCTCTCTCTCTCTCTCTCTCTCTCTCTCTCTCTCTTGACTTTATGCAAGAAGAAGGCATTGAAGAGGTCACTATTTGCAATGCGGTAATCATGCTTTTGTTGTATGCGGATGATGTAGTGCTTCTAGCACACACTTTAGAAGATGCACAAAAGCTTATGGTTGTCCTTGAGAACTTTTGCTTGCATAGTGGGCTGATTGTAAATGAATCCAAAACAAAGGTTATGCTTGTGAAAACCAACCATAAGGAGAAGCCATGCATTGTGTACAACAACGAGACACTTGAAGTTGTTGAGAGCTTTAAGTACCTTGGCCTTGAGGTTCCATCCAATCACAAGTGGCATGAATGTGCTATGCGTCGTTTGGAAGCGGGAAAGAGAGCATATTATGCATTTGAGAACATGTGTAATGCGGGAAACATCAAGTGTTGGGTTCTCAAGAAGTATCTTTTTGATGCATTGGTGACACCGGTTCTTCTTTATGGAGTTGAAGTGTGGGGTGGGAGCATCTCAAAGTCTACTTGGAAAGAGTTTGAGAATGTCCAAAAGCGTTTTCTTACAAACTTTCTCCAAGTGAAGACACAAACACCATATATGCTCCTACTTCTTGAGTCGGGATCTCTTCCAATTGAGGTTATGGGCATGGAAAGGGTTGTGGAGTACATGATAAAGATGCGTCAAAACCCCTCACATCGACTTCCTACAATTGCATGGGAAGCAAGCAAAAAAGTTCAAAAGACGCATAAAAGCAAGATCTTGAGCACGGGATGGATGAAAGACATAAAGAAGTGGTTTGGGAGATGGGATGCATTACACTTGCTACATGATGCTTCAATTGACTCTCAAGTGAATGAAGCTTTTCTACAACGCCAATGTATTACGGCTTGGGAGAAATCCGGTGGGTCACGCTTCATACATTACACCACCTATATTGCCCCCAACTACAAAACCATGTTCTTCGCTGAGAGAGGAAACCGTACTCACACTTACATGCTTGAGCCTATTCCCTTGTCCGCGATACGCACTATCGTAGCAATTCGGCTTAGCTCCCATTTCCTTCGATGCGAGATAGGGCGTTGGGGCAATGGAGAAGAGTCAAATCGATTGTGCACATTATGCTCACTGCAAGTTCGAGAGTCTGAGTACCACACACTACTAGAGTGCTCAGCTTTTGATCACATCCGAACTTGCTTCTCTCACATTTTCAGCCATAACTTAGACCTACACACTTTCCTCTCCCAGCCAAAGTGTGGGCTCTCCATTGCGACTCTCATCACTACAATTTTGGAGCATCGAGAGTCACTCATCAGCCGTACACATACTACATCACATGTAACTTTGGTCCCATAGGTCATATTTGACCTCTGAGGACGATAATAAAATCTATCTATCTCTCTCTCTCTCTCTCTCTCTCTCTCTCTCTCTCTCTCTCTCTCTCTCTCTCTCTCTCTCTCTCATACCCAAAATGTGTGTGTGTGTGTGTGTGTGCATACCCAAAATAGCTATGAAGAAGATACCATGTTGCATATACCAATTGTGTTATTTAAAAAATGTCTATCATACTGAAAGAAGATAGAAATGTACCTAAGTGATCCTTTAAGCCTCATGTATCGGCTCCCAATTTGAAAAGTGTGTTGAAGTTGATGTATTGGATTTCTTGCAAAGGTGCAAGATTTGGAGTTGTAGTTGTGCTTTTTAATTTGTCTTTCACTCAATACATGGCCACGTCAAATAAATGTCCAAACCCACAACATAAAATTTTACAAGGTCAATAAGGCATGAGGCATCCTCAAATTCAAAAAACTTTAAAAAGCACTCACAGTTGTTGTCTTTTGAATCCTCAAGTGATGTCCGATCCTTGCTTCAGCTTCATACATTGTTGTGACATGTCTTCACAAGGCTCAAGTGTTATCTCCTCACTAACTCAGAGAGTTTTGTGCCCAAACTTGGCTACTTTGGATTGCTCGCACTTGGCAACTTGTAGTCCATTCGCTATAGGCTAGGCTATTAGAGGGTAGCCTATAGACTGCTAGATTCTGGAACTAGCACGCAAGTGGAAAGCATCATGAGAGCATTCACATCAACAGCTGAGCTACGACTCTTGAGTCTTGCCACATTTTGATTTTTTGAGGATCTTTGTTAAAAATAACCAATAGGGAGCCAAAACGACTTTTTCAGAAGCCATTAATTAATTAGTTTGGGGGGGAGGGAAGAAAAGGAAAAGGGAAGGGTGGGGGAAAAAAAGCGAAAGGAGAAGAGGGGGGGGGGGGGGGGGGGGGGGGGGGGGTGTATCCTTTTTTTTATGGCTCAAAGGGAACTCAAGGACGAGCGCAGGCATATAGCCTAGTGGTTTAGGTTGAGTTTCATAGTATGTACGTGATGAGTTCAAATGCTACTCATTAACATTGGTTTTAAATGGTGACGTGCATGGACATGCTAATTGGAGATGCTAAAGGATCTTGGGGAGATTCTATGTGATGAAAAACAAAAGTAGTAGAGCCGGTAGGAGTATTAACATTAGAAGTGTTATCTCCTCTTCAGGGAGTGTTTAAACTTAGTTCAGTTGCACTAGACCAAAGAGCGTAAGTGCGTTTTTGGCAAAAGGGCATTCACTTTTTGTGTCTTTTACCCCTCTACCTGCTATGTGCCTCTTGGGGAATTGGCTACCACTCTCACCCGTTCAAAGGTGTCCTATCCTCTTTGACTTAGGAGGTAGAACTCAAATTTGAATAGAGATAACTTATACATTACCATATTAGTAAGTAGGCTTAGGTTCTAGCCAAAGAGCCTTATATTCCGATATTTTGTAAAATTTGTCTTCGAAGGGCATTTTCAAAACTTGTCCTTCCTAGTGAAGATTTAGTTTTAAAGGATCATGAAGTGAGTAGGAGTCTTTGACTAGCTTGCTCTTCACAGGGAAGGCCTATCCGAGAAGTGCTTGGAATGTGCAGGGCTTAGGACTAGACCCCTAACGAAGGGTGGGAAGGGTTGCAATTTGTCAAAAAAGAGGAAGGGAGAGGATGTCATGGAGACCCGGTTATGCCCAAATTAATGAATGGACAATTACCAAAATACCCCTCTAACTTGTGGAAAATCCCAAAATACCCCTCAAATTTCAACATTTTGGTAATTATATCTTCTTCTTCTTATTTCTTTATGGAGGTTAAAATTTTCAAGCATGGAGAGAGCTTCCACGTGTCAACCATTATTGGTTTTCTTAAATACAAAACATTTAATGTTTTGTTTATTTTTTTAAAAAGCTAAGGGTCCTAACATTCAATTTAATCAAAAAGTGAAGGGTCTTTTAAGACATCTAATTTAATTAAGAGTGAAGGGGGGTGTTTCTATTTACACAATTTGTCGTGGTGGGACCGGACCCGCCGATAGGCCACTAGTTTGGTAATTTTCCCATTAATAAATGACCAACATACCAACAATAAGAATTTTTTGAATGAGGAGGCCAGAGAGAGAGAGAGAGAGAGAGAGAGAGAGAGAGAGAGAGAGTTGTGCCCTATAGGGTACGAGCAGGTGCAAGGGGATGTACCAGCAAGGAGCAAATTGCTACTTGCCGGGGGTTTGGTTAAATATTGGGTTGCTTGCCATCGTGGCGAAGCAGCCCCTTTCGATTGCCAATAAGTAAACCTTCATCACCCACCATCAATTGACCAAAATTCCACATGGAGGCATCGAACCTTGCACCTTAGGCTCCCGAGAGGCATGCACTACTGTTATGCCCAGTCATAGGTGCGTAGCTCTTAATATCTGTATGTAGGCTATTGGCCAACGAGTAGGTGTGAGGATTGGCATGACCAGTCATCTTCATCTACACGATGGCAAGCTAGCCGAAATTTATCCATTGCCGTAAGCAAGCTTGTAGATGTTGTTGCTTAGCCTTAGCCAACCGATTTTGCTCAGGTCTAAGAAATGCATCTTCATTGTTCGTCTTCATCATTATTGTCTCTATTGCTGGCTTTTTTCCCTCCTCTATCGTGGTCATATTATCCACTTTTCTCTTCTTATTGATGACCATTTTGTCTTTCGCTTCTTGAGACGGTCGTTTTGGTGTGCCCTTTGTGCCTCTATGTGTGGCCAATTCTTTTCGAGTCTTATGAATGCTTTGCATTTTCTTTGGGATAGCTTGGTCTACCCTTTCTCTTTTCTATTATGGAGGTGTCCTAGTTTAAGCCTGGGTTCAAACGAGCCTAGCGATAGAGCACCTTTGCTTGTTGCTGCCACCACATCGTTTGAAGAGCCCTGTAGGCGGCCGGACAAGCGCAAGACAGAAGGCTTCTGAGAGAGGTGAGCACTTATTCCAATGGGCCCCGAGGGGGGGGGGGGGGGGGGGGGGGGATATCTAGCGGGACTGAAGAAAAGGTTGGTCTTGTTGCAGCCAGCCAACTTTCTCCACGCAGATTGAACGCCCCTATGAAGGTCTTTCCGTCGCATCGTCTAAAATCGGCCTAACTTGCATCTAGCTTGTCTTTCTTTGAAGCTGCTCCTCCAAGATTATCATTGAATTGCCTCAGTTTCTCTCTTGGGTGAATCATTTGCAACTTCTTTGCCTATTTTTGTGATGTCTCGTTTGCCTATTGGTCTTGGACTTAACTGCCCAACTTCTAGGTGGGTTGGCGATGGTGGAAACCCTTCCATCATCAAACCCCTATGTGATATTTCTTTTGTCTCAATCACGTTTGGAATCAACAAGGATCTTCTCAACTTTGACCTCTTCTTGATTGGTTTCCTGTGGAACATTTATAACGTGGAAGCTCTTGGCATCATTGAGAGAGAGGGGCTCCAAGATTTTATTGAACTTATATTTGTGTCTTCTACTTGTCCATCAAGGTGCTCTACTTGTCCATCAGGGTGACCCTTTGGAATGGCCTGCAGAAATGTAAGCACCTAAAAATACTCAATAAGAAAGTCTTTAATAGCTTCCTAAAGGATAAACAGAGCACCTCTTGTCTATTTTATTCCTTTGAAAATTGCCTAAAAATCCTTCAAAATGGGAGTGCTCAAATTGAAAAATTTGCACACCTTTGGACTCTCCTAATCTCTCTCAAAAAAAATTTACCTCGGGGATATCATGGTCTATTCACCAGTGGCTTTAGTTTGACTAGTTTCTTGGGCTTTCTCCTACTAGTCTCCTCTCTAGATTTATGTGTTGGGTTTCTCAGGCATTTGTATCTATCTCTGATGCCTATGAGATCCATGTTTCTCTACCTTAAGCTTTGGTTTTGGGTTTTGTGCTTCTTTCTCCACCTTAGGTTTGGGCTTTTGCTTCTATTCTTCTCCCTCCTCTTTGGGTTTGGTGGTTCTCTCTTATTGCGTTTTGGTGTGGTCTTGGTTTATTGTTTGGATGGTGCCTTGACATACTTTTTGGGTGGATGTGTTTGGGGGAAGGATAATAAATGAGCTTGGTGAAGCGAGCTTTTTTCCCTCCTCCACCCTTGTTGCTCACTACCACCAGATGTCGTCCAATGTCATCTCTGCCACCGGTGGCAAGTGGCATTTTCTTTGAGCCACCACAATCCCTATTGCTCTTCCACATTGCACCACAAACTTCCAACCCCCTCCTCTCTCAACCTCCAACCTCTCTCTCTCTCTCTCTCTCTCTCTCTCTCTCTCTCTATGTACCTATCATAGGTAGCATCGTCCCTATTGCTCCTCCACATTGCACCACCAACTTCCAACCCCCTCCTCTCTCAACCTCCAACCGCTCTCTCTCTCTCTCTCTCTCTCTCTCTCTCTCTCTCTCTCTCTCTCTCTCTCTACCTATCATAGGTAGCATCGTCTTCATCTATCCATCTCCATCTCTCCCCCTAATTTTCTTAGTAGGTAGCCCCCCCCCCCCCCCCCCCCCCCCCCCTCTGTGTGTGTGTGTGTGTATCTCTCAACCTCCAACCATCCACTCTCTCTCCATATCTCACACTATCTCTCTTAATTTCTCTTTCCTCCCTCTCCTTTTTCTTTTTTTCCTTTCTCACACCCTTTGTCTCCCCCCCCCCCCCCCTCTCTCTCTCTCTCTCTCTATATATATATATATATATATTCATTTATTATCCTTCTCTCTCTCTCTCTCTCTCTCTCTCTCTCTCTCTCTCTCTCTCTCGTTCTCGTGTACCCTATCTCTCTCATTATTGTGCATTGAAGGGGGTGGATATGGAATGAGCATGAGTGTTTGACACATTGCATCCCTTTTCGAATTCGTAGCCTTTCATATTTTATCATGTAATGAAAAAGTTGATGGCTCTAGTAGTGTGTGGCACTTATACTCTCAAACTTGTAGTGAGCATAATGTGCATAGTTGATGTGATTCTTTTCCATTGCCCCAATGTTCCATCTCGCATCGAGGGGAGTGGGAGCTAAGCTAAATGATTGAGATAGGGTGTATCATCGAGAAGGGGATAGTCTCACATATATTAGAGGGAATACGGTTTCTTTAGAATATGGTTTTGTAGTTGGGGGTAATATGGGTGATGTAATGTATACACGTTGGATTCTGTTAAAGCCAAAATACATTGGGGTGTGTGTGTGTGTGTGTGTGTGTGTGTGTGTGTGTGTGTGTGTGTGAGAGAGAGAGAGAGGTTGGAGTGGGGGGAGAGAGAAAGAGAGATTTAAATGAATCAAAATATATCGAAACTTTTTTCTACAAGCACCCTTTACAAACAATTTGTAAAGGGTGAGTGTGTGTGTGTGTGTGTGTGTGTGTGTGAGAGAGAGAGAGAGAGAGAGAGAGAGAGAGAGAGAGATTTACACGGATTAAAATACATTAAAACTTTTTTTTATTCAAACAGTGTGTGGAGGGGGGTGCGTGTGTGTGTATCTACATAATAGTGAGATCAAGGGAGTGAGTGAAATCAGGGGTGGATACGATGTGTGTGTGTGTGTGTGTGTGTGTGTGTGTGTGTGTGTGTGTGTGAGAGAGAGAGAGAGAGAGAGAGAGAGAGAGAGAGAGGAAGGGGAAGAAGTTAGTGAGAAAGAAGCGTGGAAGCACGGAGAGGAAGAGAGAGCAGGAGAATGGAGAGCAAAGGATAGGGAGGATGAGAGGGGATAGGTGGATGTGGTGGAAGAGGAGTGGGTGGCTTAGGTAGCCAAGGAGGGCAGCAATAGTGGTGGCCAAGGAGGTGTGGAGGAGGAGAAGAGCTGGTGGATTTGGTGGCCAATGAGGGTGGCAATGGTGGTGCACTAGTGGTCCCCTTCCACCCCCAAGAAAAAAGCTTGCTTCGCCAAGCTCGCTCCATATCCTAACTCCTATGGAATGATCATCTTGTCCTCTTTTGGGAGGTAGATCCCTAGGAATGAAACTTGTAAACACATCTTGAAATCTGTTTAGGAAACTAGAGAATTGTAACTCCTCTTTAGTTTCGTTTTTTGCTTCATTAGGAACACATGCATATTTCCTAAACTCCTTGACAAAAACCATGTAAGAAGAAAGAGAACTTTTCACTACTTTTTCAAAAGCTTGAGCCTATACAAGGGGTCTGGTGTTGCCCTCTTTTTTCTCAGGAAACTTCATAGTGGAAGCCATTGAATCAAACATGGTGCCGTTAGGATAACATCTTCATGCTTGAGTGGAGAGATGAAGAAATCTTTTTGTCGAAGTAGCTTTGCACATGAGCTTCCAATCAATGGAGTGATTGAGACCACTTTCCTTTTGAAAGTTCCATCTACTTACTCCCATCTCAAAGTCATAAATTCCTATGTTAGTAGCTAGCTCAATAGAAATGAAGTTGTGGGTTGAGCCAAGATCAAACAATATGAAAGTATCATGCTCTCTTACTTTTCCCCAAGCATAAAAGAGTGGTGCTCCTTTTCAATGGCCTTCATATTTTAGAGCTTCCACCATGGTGACTCTCGAAGGATCATTATGTTCACTTCTCTTAGGACATTCCTGAGAAACATGACCTTGGTCCCCACACTTGAAACACTTCTTATCTTTATGACAACGCTCAACTTCTTCAAGCAAAGGTTTGATATTACCTTTGTAGACTTTTTTCTTGGCCGTTCCTTTGTTGTTGTTGATGTTGTTAGCCTTGGGAGAAGTTTGTGTTACATTGTTCTTCCCCTTTGACTCAATTGGTTCCTTAGCTTTTGTTGTCTTGGAGCCCTTCTTACTCCCTTGTTGGAGATGAATCCTTGAGGCAACCATAGTGTGATGTATGACTGTCGAGATAGTTTTAAGTCTTTGTGAGTTTACTCACTCATCTCCTCAAATTTTTGCAAAATCTATCTTCTTGTAGACAATGGCTTTGAAATTCAACTCCCAAAAGCTATCCACATACTTTTGAATAAACTTGTATGCGTCCATCTTCAAGCTTCATCATTCTGTGAGGACTTTATCTTTGGCATCACTTGCAAGAAATTACTTCATAATAGCTATCCTCAAAGCTTTCTATGTCTTTGGAGATTTATCTTGAGCACATAGGGTTGCCCAACATTAAGGGATGACTTTTGGAAATGCATGGAAACATTTTGGACCTTTGAAGATTCAAAGAAATCTTCATCTCCAAGAGCCACGTCACATTGTTGGATAAAAGCCAACACTTTATAACTTGCTCCAAAGGTTACATCATATGTAAGAAAAGTAATTTTCTTTTCTCCCTCTTTAAACTTTTTTTTAACTTATGTGATCTCTTCCATGCCACATTTAACTCTTTTGTTTACCCCTTGTTTTTTCTCTCTTGAATAGCTAGTCTCACTGCTCTCCGTTGAAGGAGTACGAGCGGAAGTGCGACGCGAGAGAGAGTGCGAGAAGAAGAGCACGACGATATGGTGAACTCGCTCTACTGTAATGTGTAGAGCATACTAAGTTCTTATTAGGTTTTTACAAAAGAATATGTGTACATACCTGGCGGCCCGCCCACTTACTTGGGTGACCACATTGGGCTTTATACCCCAACAACCTCCCACTTAAAGTCCAATGTGGTACTTTAAGTGTGAGAGAAGCTACTATACAAGCTAATATACAAGAGATGTAGAGAAGTGATGTACTACCCTACACCTAACTGCTTGCGAAAATGCGCAAAGCTCTCTGAGGGAAGTCCTTTTGTAAGTAGATCAGTAGGATTTTTAGTGGTGTGAACTTTGACAAGCTGAAGTTGCTTATCCTCGAGCATTTCCCTGATGAAATGATACTTCACATCCACATGCTTTGTCTTTGAGTGATAAACTGGATTGCGAGCCAATTGTATAGCACTTTGACTATCACAATATGACACAGGCATCTCTTCTTTGATTCCCAAATCTGTTACTAGTCGATTAAGCCAAATTGATTCTTTGCATGCCTCTGATGCTGCAACATATTCAGCCTCTGTAGTAGACTGAGTAACACAATCTTGTAATCTAGAACGCCATGATACTGCTCCACCAGCCAATGTAAAGACATACCCTGACGTAGACCTTCGGTTGTCTAAGTCACCTACATAATCTGAGTCTGTAAAACCCTTTACACTTAGCTCCTGACTCCCATAGCATATACGCATACTCTTTGTAGCTTTTAGGTATCTCAATATTCCTTTCACTGCCTCCCAATGTTTCTTGCCTGGGTTTGACATGTATCGACTTACTACTCCCACTGCAAATGCAATGTCTGGGCGAGTAGCAATCATTGCATACATCAAACTACCCACTGCAGACGCATATGGAATCTTATCCATTTCAGCCTGTTCTTCCTCAGACACAGGACAATCTTGTTTGCTAAGTTTCACATATGGTGGCAATGGAACACTCAATGCCTTTCCCTTCTCCATATTGAAACGTTGCAAAACCTTGTCAATATACTCTGTTTGAGATAACCAAATCAACTTCTTTGATCTGTCTCTCTCAATGCGCATACCAAGTATATGACTTGCCTCACCCATGTCTTTCATGTCAAACAATTTTGCCATCTTTGACTTCAAAGCTGAAATTTCTTCCAAGTGCTTGCCAGCAATCAACATGTCATCCACATACAAAATAAGGATCAACCAACTACCATCCTTAGCCTTCTTTGTATATAGACAGTGATCAAACTCACTACGTTTGTAGCCTTGAGAACGCATAAACTTGTGGAATTTATGGTACCATGCCCTCGGTGATTGTTTTAAGCCATAAAGACTCTTTAACAAATGGCATACCCAATCTTCCTTGCCTTTCTCAACAAACCCTTCTGGCTGCTGCATGTAAATTTCCACATCTAAATCACCATGCAAGAACGTTGTCTTGACATCCATTTGGTGCAACACCAAATCTAATATGGCAACCAATGCAAGAAAGCATCTCAATGTAGTCATCTTGACCACCGGAGAGAAGACTTCATCAAAGTCAATGCCTTGTTCTTGCTTAAAGCCCTTGGCAACAAGCCTTGCTTTGTACTTTGGCTGACTATCATGAGCGGTGATCTTATACCTGTAAATCCATTTACAAGGTAGAGCCTTTTTGCCCTGTGGTAATTTAACTAGCTTCCATGTCTTGTTTTTATGCAGAGCTGTCATCTCTGACTGCATGGCCAATTGCCAATTCCCGGAGTCCTTCATTTGCACTGCTTCCTTGTAACATGAAGGCTCATTGCAATCAGTCAACATGACATAGTTCATAGATGGAACAAACCTATCAGGAGGTCGCGTGACACGTCCAGATCTACGCACAATAGGTGGCTCAGGCTCAGCCACAACCTGTGGTTCCACTCTATCCCGTCCTTGCTCCTCTTGAACCGTGACATTTTGTCTTGCACGTGCATGTCCATCTTCTTGGAAGACAACTCTTCTAATCTCCTCAACCCTCTCTGGTTTAGAATGATATTTGGATTCATTAAAGTGAACATCATTGCTGCGGACAACCTTTTTGGATTCGGGATCCCAAAGTCTGTACCCCATCTCACCAGAATTACCATAGCCTAGAAAGATGCACTTTCTACTCTTTGGCTCAAGTTTGTTCCTAAATTCCTTTGGAACGTGAGTATATGCCTCACAGCCAAAGACTCTGAGATGCTTGTATGAGGGCATTTTGCCTGACCATACCATCTCTGGCACTGAATCCTTCTGCAAAACCTTGCTAGGAGATCTATTTACAAGATGAACAGCTGTTGATACAGCTTCAGCCCAAAACCCATTTGGCAACTGTGCATTAGACAACATACTTCTGACCTTCTCTTGTATGGTCCTATTCATCCTCTCAGCAACACCATTTTGAGGAGGATTGTAAGGAGCAGTAAGTTCACGTTTTATACCTTTTGACTCCCAAAAGTCCAGAAAGGCCTTTGAAACATACTCTCCACCATTGTCAGTGCGTAAGCATTTAAGCTTCTTGCCACTCTGATTCTCCACAAGTGTCAAAAACGTTTTGAAAACACTAAACGCTTCATCCTTGTGCTTGAGAAAGTAAACCCATACTTTCCTCGAGTAATCATCTATAAATGTCATAAAGTAAGAAGCTCCCCCTAGAGATAGGTTAGGCATAGGTCCACACAAATCACTATGAGCAAGTGCCAATTGTGTATCTCTTCTACTGCTTCTATGCTTATGTGGATGTTGTGTTTGCTTACCATACAGACAATGTTCACAGAATTCAAAATCATTAAATGAAAAGCCAGGCAAATAACCAGAACGAGACAAGATTTCCATTCCCTTCTTGGACATATGTCCTAACCGGCTATGCCACAAAGAAACGTTCGACTGCTCGGTTACATTGATTACATTTGTAGAGACATTTGATACATAAATCATGTAAAGTCCTCCAGACTTTACTCCATGTGCTAGTGTCATAGAACCCTTGGATATCTTCCACATGTTCTGTCCAAAAGTGGTGACGTAGCCAGCATCATCAAGTAAACCTGTGCTGATCAGGCTCTTTGTAATTGCGGGAACATGTCTCACATTCTTCAGCGTGAAAGAAGAGCCATTCTGAAACTTCAATTGAACATCTCCAACACCTAAGATCTCACATGTCTGCCCATTGCCTAGCCAAACATGATCTTTAGTGGTCACATAAGAGGTAAACCACTCCTTGTTTGGAGACACATGAAGTGATGCCCCTGAGTCTATAATCCAGTCACTCAGTGCATTTCCATCAGATGCTGTAAGAAGAGCTGAGTCCATTGTATTCTTCAAGAAGTAGATGTCTCCAGACACTAGACTGTCATCCTCTGCAACAGTGTTTGTCACATTTATTTCTTGAATCTTCAATGAAGACTTGTTCTTCTCACCATGGTCTTCAACTTTCTCTTTGCCTTTTTCTGCTTTCCATTCTTTGCAGTTTCTTTTCATGTGACCCTTCTTGCCACAATGGTAGCATTCTATGTCACTCTTGCCTTTAGCACTGCGGGACTTGCTACGAGACTGATTCCTCTTTCCACCTTTGTACTTTTCTTTGGTCCTTCCCCTGACAACTAAGGCTGTTCCTTTGCCTTTGTCCATTGTCTTTCTATTGGTTTCTTCAGTAAGCAGACTTCCTTCTACACTTGCTATGTTCAAACCATCTGGAGGTGCAGAATTACTCAAAGCTGTGCAAAAAGTGTCCCAACTTTCCGGCAATGTGATCAATAGGAACATAGCTCTAACAGGTTCATCAAACTTGACACCTTGTGCTGACAACTGACTGTAGATTGTGTTGAATTCATTCAGATGATTGGACATAGGTGTCCCTTCTTTCATCTTCAAGTCAACAAGCTTCTTAAGCCAGTATACCTGTGAAGCTGCACTCTGCTTCTCATAAAGATCACTTAGCTTTAACCATGCTTGATAAGCCGACATCTCGTTTTCTACATTGAAGTAAACGCTTTCTGCCAAAGTCAGCATAATGGTAGAAAGTGCCAATTCATCCATTTCGCTCCATTCATCTTCGTCCATATCTTCTGGTTTTATCCCCTTGAGCTTTATAGGTTTTATCTGCTTCTTTTGTACCAACACGTGCCAAATCTGCTTCTTCCACAATGGGAAATTGGTTCCATCCAGCTTCTTGATATTGTAAAGAGCAGTGTCCTGTGATCCAGCCATAGCTACGCTTCACCGTGGTTTACTTTCCTGGGAAAAATTCGGCAGAGTTTCCCCTGTAAACTGACCTCTGAACCAATATCAACCTGTCAAATGAACCAAGAAAGCTTCAGATTCTGCATAAATTTTGGCAGAGTCTCCTTTGTAAAATGGCTCTGGTGTACTCAAAAAATAGACCAAAAAACAGCTCAAAAAACACTGTCTCTCTGACACTGTAAGCTGCGGGTAAACCTGTCCTACACCTGTACTGTCTCTCATTGTCCTGTCACTGTCCTGTAAGCATAGACTGTGACAATGCCTCAACGGCAGTAAAGCAAAGATGCAATCCCAACTGTCTAACTCACAGTCAATACATCCTAGCTGCCTATCTAAGGGTGCTCGAGGGATCGCTCCAAGACCTGTATCACCGAAAGGATCTCAACATTCGAGAATCCCCCAGCTCAATAAAACCTCACTCGACCCTCAACAAAGGCTGCAGTAAATCTGACAGTACATAGACTTACCACAAAGTCATACATCCACAAATTTCCCACTGTATGCTATAACCGCTGCGGCGGTTGTTTGCTGCGTGACTCACAGCCAGCAAACCCTCAACAAACATACATCATCTCTGACAATACATCCCATGTGGAAGTACCTGCAATGTCAGGATGAAATCTGGAATATCAAGCAGCAAACACAAGCTACCTGATGAACTAGTGGATGTCGCCTACAATCTGTGTGTAGATGCGCCCGTGTCGTATGTGACACGCCTCCAAGAACTGTGAGCCGTCCTTTGATGTGTAGACAGCCACAAATCAACACTCTGGGAGTGTCGATATCCTCAGCACCTGCAGTCGTAGGCCGAAAACCCCAAATTTGCAGAGTCGGATCTGCACCCGCCGAGACCACGTAGTCGAAAATGGCCTGCGTAGACCTTTGTCGAAGCCGAACGGTGGCCGAGATGACCTCAAAATGAAATTCTGAGAACACCAAGCCCTTCGAGCTTACCCACAAGATTTGGGGCCGTGTCTTCGCCTGTCAAATTTCACTCCAATCTGAGCTGGTGACTCTAGCCTCCTGCAGTGCTGCCCCGAGCCTCGATCTGAGCTCTGATACCAGTTGAAGGAGTACGAGCGGAAGTGCGACGCGAGAGAGAGTGCGAGAAGAAGAGCACGACGATATGGTGAACTCGCTCTACTGTAATGTGTAGAGCATAGTGAGTTCTTATTAGGTTTTTACAAAAGAATATGTGTACATACCTGGCGGCCCGCCCACTTACCTGGGCGACCACATTGGGCTTTATACCCCAACATCCGTGTCAGAAGATGGTGATGACAAAGAGAAAGACGAAGAGGAAGGTGAGGATGGGGATTGCTTTCTTCGCTTCCTCCTGCTTGGATTTCTTTCTCCCTTCTTTAGATTTTCATGGGAGGGAGTGCTTGATAACTTCCTCTTCTCTTTGGGAGGGATAAGTGACCGTCGTCGTGCGTGTCATCTTTTTGGGGCATCATTGCTTTCATAAGTAGGAGGGGTGTTGCTTTCATACCTCTCCCTTGAAAGTTTAGGATGCACATCTTCTCAAACAGTTTGCCTTGGAGGTCCTTCATAATATATCCTCTTCATTACCCAACGAGATTCCTCTTTTGGAGCACTAAGAGGCCTCACAGGAGCTCTCTCTTCTTGGGCACTTGGGAAAACTTGAAGGCCTTGAATTTGACTTTGAACCTCCGCTTGCAAAGTAGGGTATCCCATCGCTTCTTGTAGCTTGCCAACAAGATAGTTGACAACTCTACAACCATCATCAAATGTTACACCATATGCTAGATCTAAGTTGTCAATATTTATTACATTCTCTTGTTTATGTTGTGCCATGATTGAATTCCCTTGAATGTGTATGCTAACTCTTTCCTTGGCACTTCCAAAACTTTGGCTACTAAACCTCTTATCCCTAAAAAAATAAGCACTCGAGTAACTACACTTGTGATTTAGAATATTGTCACTTTCAAAGAGTGGTGGAGTGGGTTGAACAATTCTAAGCTGGCACCGGTTCCTATCAAGCCGCTAATATCTCAATAATAGTTAAGCCATAGGCAAGTCCCAAAAGACTCCATTATTAAGACCATAGTTCTTAATAGTGTCGCCCATACCCTGTTAACAAGCCTGCCAACCAAGATAATAATTTATAGTTCCACTTACCCTATTGTAATTAACAACTCCAACCTTTCATAGATTACTCAAGGACCTCTCTTTTTAGGCAAGAAAAGAGAAACATCAGCTCTGATACCAATATTAGAGAATCTAATACTCATTTTAGATTCAACAAACTTTTAGCTTATCAAAAGAGAGAGCTTTCCTTAAGAGAATTCTTTAGAGGAGACTAAAGGTTGCGCCGGGCTGACTTCCTTGCACATTTACACATTAGAACATTAAAAATTATGCACATAATTCAAAGAGAATACCACAATTAAGATTGACAACTTGAGGACCAGATTTCCTTGGAATCGGTCCCCCCTCCAAAAGGTCTCTGTATCATAACTCTCTCTTGAAGAGAGCTTTGATTACAATAAAAATTCTGCTCTTGCAGAGATTTTTTTGAACCAAGAAGATGGTATTGTTCAAGATTCCATGGTGTAACCCTCCTTCCCAAGCCCTAAACACCCCAACAAGGAGAAAGAATTGCAGGGCAAGAGGTAGGTGAGGGTGAAAGAAGTATTTTTCAAGCAAGAGAAATTGTACTTCGTATATGCTTACTCCATGAGCAAACTCTTAGCATAGCTTATCATAATAGAGTAATATAAGATGATGAAGAAGAAAGAGATTTTTCATTTGCTTGGATTTGCATCCATAGTCAAGCTTTTGAGCATAGAGACTCACTCTTGCGCACCCATGTGAGAGGGAGTGTGAGAAATCTTGCTTAGCCACTCTTGTGCACTAGAGAGTGTGAGCACGAGAAAGAGAGATAGAAAAATCCAACGAGCCCCTCCTTTTGTATTGATACGGGGCTCCTTTTGGATTCATGTAAACTTACCGTTAGTCTTCATATGGAATGTCTACAAATTGTCCAATGAGAAGTAAAGGCAAAAATACAACTAAATGCTTATGTAAACAAATGTCTCCCTTGCCTTTCTTAAAAGAACTTGTCCCCCTTCTCTTTTCACTTGTGTTTAGTAAGGGTGCACCTAAACACACACCAGCTTGCCCAACTTCACAAAAGCAAGTGCAAGCTACTTTGGACATGTGGCCTAGCCAAACTTGGAAGAGAAGGATTAGGATCAACTTACTAAAAATGGTGGAGCTAATCTAACCTTAGACTTAGCTTTTCCCTTTCACTTATTAAAAACCATAAACTTACCCTTTAAATTAACTAGCTATGGTGCAAGACCTTTGCACAAACCTTGGAGGCTTTATGAAGCTGACCTGGCTAGAGTTTATCTGCTAATTAGGATCTGCTAAATTAGGATGAACTTTGGTAAAAATAAAACTCATCCTTGGGCTTTAAAGCTTTACTCCTGTGCAAAACCTTAGCACAGCTCCACCAAGTTAATCCCAAAACTTGTTAAATCTAGGCCTACTAAATTTAGCCTATTTGTGGAAAATTAAAAGTTTACCCTAAGGCTTATTAGACTTCATACTTGGAGTCTAAAGAGTTTTTTTTATTACTTGAACTTAGCACGACTAATGTTTTTAGATTCCTATAATTGCTCTAGGTAATTTCCTTTGTCTTCTACCTTTGTTCAAGGCTTCCCAAGATATATTCATCCTTCCTTGACCTATACCTATGATTGAGATAACTAGACAACAATTTCTCTTGCTCTTTTATGGACTTCTCTCCTTTTGTTCTTTTATGGACTGCTCTCCTTTTGGTCCCAAGCATTTGACCGAGCCACGGTCCATAAGCACTTAAATCAACTTCACATGTTCTCTTTTATTTTCTCCAAACTTAAGTTGCCAAGTTAAGATGAAAATACTTTTAGAATGTTAGAAATTAATTTTCATGATAGGGCTCCAAGAACCTTGCTTCCTCTTAGATTACCTTTGCACATAGCATCCTGCACTATCTTACCCAGATCATATGAAGTGATAGCATACAATACGGGGGCAAAGGGGCATCCTTGCATGGCAGATCTTCTCAAAGGGGATGCATCTCAAACCTTTCCATTTATGGATACCCTCGCATAAGCATTGCTAAACAAGATATGCACAAATTTGATAAACATTTTGCCTAACTCCATGTCAAATAAAGAATGTAGCACAAACTCCCACTCCATCCTGTCATAAGCCTTATCAAAGTCAATCTTGAAGAAGATAAAGTCCTGACTAGATTCCGATGCATGCTCCATGGCCTCCCACGGAGAAACAATTGCATCCATAATAGATCTACCCTTAATGAAGCCTTTTCTCTCTTTTAAAGTAAAAGTGTCCATTAAGAGACTAGCATCCAAGCCAGGGTGAGAGTCAAAATATTGTAACAAGAAGTCCAGACAGGTAATGGGCCTCCAATCCTCCTCCTTCCCTCCCCCCCTCCCTTTTTATGTAGGAGCTTTATAACTCATGTGTTAATGCAAGTAGGAAGAGTCCCTATTCTAAGAGCTTCTTGCCATACAATGAGTAAGTAAAAGATAAAAAAAATATTGGTACATTTGGTAAAATTCATTAGGTAGACCATTCAAATCTAGAGTTCTTCAAGTTTTGAGGTTTAATTTGCCACGAATACTTCTTGAATATGCTGACTATCACTACTAGCATTTGTTCATCAAACAAGACCGTAGGCACAACCTTAACTGAATGGACTAGCAAGTTGACCTCTTGGGATTCAAATGCATGCCCCCCTCAATTCAGTCACTTTGTTTCGTCAGGTATACCTCACTCCTCGAGCTTCTCAATTTCACAAGAAATAGCAAAATATCAATCATCATGTAGTGCATGAGAACACCTCTCCTCCAATTGGGGAAAATAAGAGCTTCCCCCCCTTCCCCTCAGGTTAGGGCACAAAGGCCCCCACCCCAACCCCATGTTGATGTTCCCGCTTGATGTTCCCCTTGCAGCCAAATTAATGCAACATCATGAAAATATGAAGGATGTAGTAATTATTGAGGCACACAAGCTTGACAGATGGAGTAAGCAGCTTTAGGAGAGAGTGGTGATTAGCCTATGTCATGGGGCTAGGCTATCTCTATACTTTCTGAAGTAATGGATAGCTCACAAATGGGAACCCATTAATCTCTTTCCTTACCAAGTCCAATATTTGCCTACTAATTACTTTTTTTAAAAGACCTTGAGACTGCATGTAGATGATTAGCAAGGGATAGTGGTTGATTAAAAACAATCCTATCTCATTCTTTAAATGGTATCCTGGTTTTAATCCAAAGGTGATAAGCCTACAAAGATACCTATTTGGATTGACTTTCCTGGTCCTTGACTGAAAATTCTGGGTAGTCATATTGGTAAAGCACTAGGTCAAAAAGAAAGAGGAGGGATTGACCCTAAGTGGGACTGTCAACTTCTGATAGAGGTAGGCCTTAAGCAAAACCTCAAGCATCATATCCCTTTTAAAGACTCATTGGGTAATATTTTGCATGTCCAGAAGTTTCGTATAGAAATTTCCCTAATGCTTGCTTCCATTGTTTTCAGCGAGGTCACCTTATGAAAGATTGCCAAGCTTTATCCAAGAAAGAGCAAACCAGTAAGAAACAAGAGGGGACTAAAAATGCCCTCCAACCTACTCCCATAATATTTTTTACCAAAGGACAAAAGTAACAAACCCTCTACATCTAGAAATTCAAAGAGATTTGATGCCTTGCTTTAAGAGGTTTTTGATCCTATTTTTTACCAAAGGACAAAAGTAACAAACCCTCTACATCTAGAAATTCAAAGAGATTTGATGCCTTGCTTGGAGAGGTTTTTGATCCTTTTTTTGAAGCGGATCACATGACTATGTCCAATAGGCTACACCTCATTGGCGATGGATGTGGCAAAGACTTTTTATATTTTCAAATGTCCGCCCTTGAATGTGGCGAAGACTATTGTCGATGGATGTGGCAAAGAATATTTATATTTTCAAATGTGCGCCCTTGTATGTGACTGCAAGCGCCAGAACATGCTCTTTTTGAGCATGTCCAACGCCCGTGCGTGACTAGTTATAGGGCCAGGGCCTAAACTGTAAGAGCACCTGCACGCGGTGCATTTCAACATGGTGATGCATTTAAAAATAGGGAAAATTACCAATATACCCCTCTAATTTGTGGAAATTTCCAAAATACCCTTCAAATTTCAAAAATTCCCAATATACCCCTCATATTTTGTCATAAATTCCCAAAATGCCCTTCAAATTTTCCAAATTTTCCAAAATACCCCTGGTTGTGAAAGTAAATTTATCCAAAGATAATAAAAAATTTAGCTTTTCATAAGAAAACTGATTGTCTATCAATACAAGAAACTAAAACTAGAAGTTGAGCTGGTTATGTAGGCTTTGGAGATAAATTGCTTCATTATTTTTAGACATAATTGTCTTTTTTTAGAGGTAATTTGTGACAAATTACATGGTAAGCACTAAATAATGGATCTCCATTGTCAAAAAAGCATAATGATTAGGAAGTTGTGAACAAACCAACGAAAACAGATACAAGGGTATTTCGGGAATTTTGGGAATTTCCACAAATTAGAGGGGTATTTTGGTAATTTCCCCTTAAAACTACGCAAAATATACATCTCCACGGCGAGTTTAATCGACAAGTATTAAAAGGGGAAAAAAAAACTGGAAGGAGTTTCAAGGAAAGCAAGCATCATCTCCTCTCTCTGTCTCGCGACGACATCGTTTGCCGAAGCAGGAATCAACACTTATACTGAGCTCTTGTCATCAAAAGAACATGCCGTTATCACGTGGTAAGCTCGCACTCCTAGCTCTCTTCGAGTTAAAATTGTTCGAAAACATCCGATGTCTCAGGCAAAGTAGATGATAGCAGAAAATGGCTCTCCTGGTGGCCGGTGACCTCTCCTCAGGACTGCTTGTCACTGCTGCCAACCATGCGTGTTTTCAACATGGTGTGGAGCGTCCCTCCACATCAAGGATATAAAGACCCCTAAAAAAGGAGACACACAGTCCAGTAGCTGGCTAGTGCTTCATACAAACCACTATGTAGAGAGTTCAAATTACCATTGCTTAGAACACCTAGTAAACATGATATGTTGGCTACGCTCTGGCTCTTTTAGGAAAATGCGAGTAAACCATGGGATTTTGTTCTTGAGTAAAGGCAGATTTGTGGAGCATTGTGACAATGTAATGTGATGTGATGTCCATGGAGACTTCTATGGGTGATACTGACACTACCAGTTATGTGGCCAATATTGGAAGGGAAAGTAAACCATGTGCAATTCCTTAAATGATTTTGATATATGTGCTCTCTCTTGTGTGGGATGTCCGAGTGCATGATTAAAAGACGAAATGACAACAGCATTTTGGTCTTGCTTCACCCGAGGGGTGTTGTGGATATGATAGTAACAAGATTTAGTCAATTCCGGCATCTACTAGAGATCGGTGAGGTCTGGATGTGATTGCTAAATACGTTACGATGATCATTATTCTCATCAAAGATCTTGACGGGGATAGTGATGTTAATGTCATGTGAAAGTTGAGTGACTGTCGTCTTCGTGCAAGTATTGGATATGTGTTGTTTAGTGCCGTTTGTACTTAAGAGTTAGTCTCTACTGAACTGGTTGTTGTCTTATGTTAGTTTTGCAAGCGTAATCGAGGGCAATTACATTTCTTTCAAGAGGGGGGTTATGTCACAAAGTGATGACGTGGCATGACCTAAAGGATAGACTCCGGATAGAGAGAGGTCAGAGCTCCGCTGAAAGATGCAGAAGAAGTTGTGACAACTTGCAGAACCATTTCGAGAGGCCAAAAATGAAAGGACACCAATTTTTATAAGTTGTACCAAGTATGGGGTCTGTCCGATCGGTCTCAAAGGGACAAAGGCTAAAAATATATGCATAATGACATGACAGCAGTACGAACCTCCACGATTTGCGCTGTCGACGTGGCTGTTGTATAGATCTTCGTGATTTATGCTGTTGATGTGACACCTTAAGTGATTTTTATAAATCGTGCTGTTTGTCTAGCGCTAGCTTTTTGGGACCTAGATGCTATTAGACTTGAAGCTTTTCATGGACATTGCTTTTGGAAGGCCCATGGCCTATAAATAAAGCGCTAGGGCTTCAATCTCAGACAGATACGCTTGGGAAGACTGCTGAGACGAGGACCCTTGGACATTGTACTTTGTGAAGCATTAAGTATAAAGAAATACCGAAATGGGCACCAGTCTTTGGGGCCAATCTCTCTGGACGCAGAACTTCGCCGTGCTGTGTTGTCTCCCTCATAGTTTTTTTTAGTTCTTTCAGTTTCTCACGCGTGTTCTGGTAGATTCCCGACTTGGAGTGTCCAAGTCTGTTACTCCTAGTCATAGTTACCGGGGAACGTCCCGCGAGCTCTAGGAACGCCGGAACGGCGTTCCAGAGGGGTTTCACGGCCCGGAATGGATGGGAACGACAGATTTTCAGATTTATGTGCTTTATCTTATGAGGCTCCCCCTTATTAAGTGCCCTTCCCCCCACCCTTTACCTTCACAATGCACACAAGCTTTCAAGGGTAAAAGCTTAAGCTCTACCCTCTCGAGTCTTGAGTCTTGATTCTCAAGCCCTAGCCTAGTCTAGACTCTAGACTCTAGAGTCAACAAGGCTCTCTCTCTCTCTCTCTCTCTCTCTCTCTCTCTCCGTGTCCCTCCTCCCCTCTCAAGCTCTCAACTCTATACGACACACGTTGGCCATAGTAAGGTTGAATGGTCTTCAAATCAAGTTTTTTGTGAGTATTAAGAGTCAAAGGACTTTGACACTACTGTTATTCAATCACACAGAGCTTTATTTGGGTGTCTTTATGCCTCCCGTTCCGTGCCGTTCTAGTTCCAGAGCCCTCGCCGTTCCCGTTCCGCGTTCCGGGTAACTATGCTTCTAGTAACTCGTATGGTTGGTGTTTTATATCGTAGCAGGATCTACATCCACAATATCCAGAAGGTTGGAGGAGTTTTCATTGGCTTATGCATCCACAACCATCAGAAGCATTCAACATCAGAAGTACAGAAAGTATCCACAGGTAGAAGTTTCGGTAGAAGTTTCGACAGTTGCGTCTCTCCTTCAACAGGGAGATGTCACATGCGCACTGCAGTTGAGCCACATGGACAAGCTACCGCTACAGTCTAGCGTCAGTCTGGATCTAGCTTGGCACTTTGTGGGCCTCTAGCAGGACGTGCATGTTCAGGCAGGTCATAGTTGCATACCCTCTCTTGCATAGTACAGTCACTTCATCATATAGGCATATGAACAATCACTTAATAATAATAGGCATTTATATCAGCAAGTCGTGGGCCATCTTTTAGCAGTATGCTTGACCCAATTTTCTCAGCATATATAAGAAGAACCAGCACCAGCATTTCAGGCAGATTGCAAGCAATCATCTGTAGTTTCTCAACTGTACCCAGCCATGCCAGCGTTTTGTAAGGCTTGCGTTTTCCCTTGCCTGGCGATTTCAGCAACACTATTAGCATTTAGCGTTTCAATCTTCAGCATCGCCAGCAATTTCAGCCCTCAGCATCAGCGTTTTCCAGCCCGCATTTTCTACCATCAGCATCATCGTTTTTCAGCCCTCAATATCAGCATTTATCGGCGTTTTCAGCAGCACCAACACTTACAGAGCAAGACCAGTCCTAGCATTTTTGCATTTCAGCCCTTAGCCTCATCTACATCAAGTTCCCATCAACAGCTTAGTATCTAGGATGTAAGGTGCAACGGAATGAATGTTTGAACTTTGCTCAAGATGAGTGCTCCGAACTGTGCTCAAGGGTCCTTTTACTTACGGAAGGGAGAGCCTTCCGTTCCTTTAGTGAGAGAGTGCAATGAACACAACAAAGTGAATGGACACTGTGCGTGAAGGTACATGAGACTGAGAGATAGAGAGAGAAGAGAAATACGACACCAGAGACGTAAAACCCTCCTCCGAAGGCCCCACTCTCTATGGCGAGAGCGGTCTACTTATGATTGCACAAATCTCTACAATGCTTAAACTTGCCGACGACGACGAGACGGCTGAAAACTGAAAACACTAAGGGCTGAAATCTGCAAATCTGGTATCTGTTGAATTCTGACTCTATGTCGATGACAATGTTGATGGCGACGACGACGCACTGAAAACACAGATGCTGAAATTTGCGTTTTCCGAGCTGAAACTGTAAACTGTGCTAGATCTAACCGTGTGGCGAGGATCTGCTGCGGGAAGGTGAGATCTGCGAGGTTTGGGACTTCTTCTGCGATGTCTGACTACCGAAATATGAAAACGTTGGTCTATGGGCTGATTCTGTCGCGAAGATTTGCAAAAACGCTGAGGTTGATCTGCAAACCAAAAAGGCTAGGTCTGGAAACTGACCTTGCGGGGGAAATCTGCTAACGCTAGGAAATCTGCTGTGTTGCTGTGGGAATCTGCTAACGCTAGGGCTGATCTGCTGTCTATTGTCGTCGGGAATCTGCAAGTGCTATGAAATCTACTGAGTTGCTGTGGGAATCTGCTAACGCTAGGGCTGATCTGCTGTCTACTGTCGCCGGGAATCTGCAAGTGCAAAAACGCTGGCTGATCTGGTGCAAAAACGCTAGGCCTTCTGTTGAGAGAAAACACCAGAGTTGTCGCGGGGGTTGGTCTTGCTGAGAAGTTGCCTGTTGAGCAAGGTGCTCATGTTGCCTCTTCTACCAAATAGTGCTAGCCTAGGTTTGCTTATATACAAACTTACTCAATTTGCGCTACCTACTTTCCAACAAAAGTCACTTAAAAATAATAAGTGAAAAATGTCAAAAATAGGTAAAATAGGCTAAATGCACTGGAAAATTCCCCTGAAGGATTCTGATGGATTCTGATGGGAATGCTTATGATGATGCTGTGTGCAACCAGAGGATATGCATCTACACTAAGTGACTGGGCATGCACGGTTTGCGAACAGACTCACAAAAGTGCCAGATCACTTCCTATTCTAGACTGACTTGACTGAACTGAAACCTTGTCATGCTGTACCTTGTCCACGGACACATAGGGTTGGATATATCACGTGACATCCCCTCCTTTTCAAAGTGAGGTACTGGTATCGAACTGTATGGCGTCGAGGGAGATCGCCAATAGTATCCGGAATCCTGGAAGGGAGTCTTCGCCGGCCCACTCTGATGTGTGGGTCGTGCGGTGCTTGAACTTCATAAAGGTCTGCAATGCTTGCTTTTTTGGGTCGCGCGGAAAGCGACAAAGTCTTCTGACTTTCCTTCCTTGCTTCAACTTCGTCTATAGTAATGCTTCATTCTTCTTCAAGAATCTCCATGGCTGAAAATTCCTGAAATCACTTCCAACACAAAAACATGAACATACCCATTCCATGTAAAGTGAGTGGAAAAAATCTTGTCTTTCTCAAAAGACTGTGCATGCAATGTAGATGAACAAAGAGACGGAGTGCTAAACCGTTCACCACACACGCAAACAATGAGATCGAATTTTTCTCTTATGATCTAGAGCAATTAAGTGTGGCAATTCACAACGGAAATGCCCATGCTTGGTGCTCATACTTTCATGTGCTCTTTCTACAAATGTGTCATGCCAAGGAAGAGACAGGAAATGTGACTTCCTTGAATGCATACTTTTCAGCTTTTCATGAATAATCCGCATACATTTGTGCTCATTCATCAGTGAAACGTGCTCAACGTACAATATGTCATGCCTAGGAAAAGGGATCACATAATGACGCTGACGAAAATACAAGAAACGATCACGAATGAAACACTCGAACAATGCGTGCTGATGAATCATGCGAACACATAATACTTCCTGTAAGGGTTCTTTGGACCTAGGCTCGAGAGTCAAAATCGCTTCTTCTTGAGGGGGTTCTTTGGACCCCGACTCGAGAGCCAAGATCGATCCTTCGTGATTGATCGAATCTGCAACGAGGTTAGCTTCGCTAGAAAAAGCATCCACTAACACATCATCCTTGTGAACAATCACATCATCTTCATGAAACTCCTCATGCTTGTGAGAAATCGCATCTTGATCATGCAAATCATCATGCTTGTCAGTGTCATCCAAATCATCATGCTCATCATTATCATTCAAATCATCATGCAAATCATTGTCATTCAAATCATCATACTTATCATCATGCAAATCATTGGCATTCAATTCATCATGCTTCTCATAATCATGCAAATCCTGTGTGTCATGCTTGGGAGAAGAAGAGACTGAGAGAGTCTCCTTTTCTCGATTCTGTGCAAACTATGCCTGCACAATCGAAAAGAGTTGCAAGAACTCTTTCATGCGTTGGTCGCTCTGTTCTTGTCTTGCTTTGCTCTCGCGAAGTATAGCTGCCACTCTTTCTGTGTATTGACGCTCTATGGCTGCCATCTTTTCTTCGTGTTCCCGCTCTATTTCTGCTTTTCGGTCTAACTTCTTGTCCATAAACAACTGCGGCAACTACTTCATAGGAGTTAGTGCAATCCTTGACGTAGATGGGGAAGGAAGAGGGTCGGAAAAACCTCCTGGTGGGGAAAATTCTTCTTCGCCTCTCTCATGCTCATCACCTCCAAGCGAAGTATCCATTCCGCTTCGCGTGATGACCATCCATTGAAGTCTTGGGGTTCTTGTGGGTTCTTGTGGTCTTGAGTTCTCAAGTGCACGAGGAACTTGAGGTTCTTGCGGGTCTTGAGGTTCTTGCGGGTCTTGAGGTTCTTGAGGGTCTTGAGATTCTTCTTTAGCTTGCAATCTGTGTTAGAGAAGGATCTTCTCTTCACCCGAGTTCTGCTCTTTCCCGCGGGCGCACCCCTTGGCGGCCTTGCGCTCACACCAAGGTTGCTTTTTCCCACCTCACGTCGATTGGCTGGCGGCTAAGTGCACGGTCCGCTCTCAATGAGTGAAAAGAGGCACAAGGGGAGGCTGGACAAGCCCTTCTTTCCGGGGATTCCTGTCACTCTTCAAAAACACGATTAGGAATCGACACGCCCAAGTGAACTTGGGTTCGTGCGACCGCAACAAGCAAAAAAAATTCTTGTGGTTCTTTCCTTGAGTGATACAAAACACTGCCAAAGCTCTTATATCAATGTAAGGTGCAGCGGGATGAATGTTTGAACGTTGCTCAAGATGAGTGCTCCGAACTGTGCTCAAGGGTTCCTTTTACTTACGGAAGGGAGAGCCTTCCGTTCCTTTAGTGAGAGAGTGCAATGAACACAACAAAGTGAATGGACATTGTGCGTGAAGGTACATGAGACTGAGAGATAGAGAGAGAAGAGAAATACGACACCAGAGACATTGTAAAACCCTCCTCCGAAGGCCCCACTCTCTATGGCGAGAGCGGTCTACTTATGATTGCACGAATCTCTACAATGCTTGGACTTGCTGATGATGTCGACGATGATGAGGACGACGACGAGACGGCTGAAAACTGAAAACGCTAAGGGCTGAAATCTGCAAATCTGGTATCTGCTGAATTCTGACTCTATGTCGATGACGATGTCGATGGCGATGACGACGCGCTGAAAACGCAGATGCTGAAATCTGCGTTTTCCGGGCTGAAACTGTAAACTGTGCTAGATCTAACCGTGCGGAGAGGATCTGCTGCGGGAGGTGAGATCTGCGAGGTTCGGGACTTCTTCTGCGATGTCTGACCGCCGAAATATGAAAACGCTGGTCTATGGGCTGATTCTGTCGCGAAGATTTGCAAAAACGTTGAGGTTGATCTGCAAACCAAAAACGCTAGGGCTGGAAACTGACCTTGCAGGGGAAATCTGCTTACGCTAGGAAATCTACTGTGTTGATGTGGGAATCTGCTAACCCTAGGGCTGATCTGCTGTCTACTGTCGTCGGGAATCTGCAAGTGCAAAAACGCTGGCTGATCTGGTGCAAAAACGCTAGGCCTTCTGTTGAGAGAAAACGCCAGAGTTGTCGCAGAGGTTGGTCTTGCTGAGAAGTTGCCTGTTGAGCAAGGTGCTCCTGCTGCCTCTTCTGCCAAATAGTGCTAGCCTAGGTTTGCTTATATACAAATTTACTCAATTTGCCCTACCTACTTTCCAACAAAAGTCACTTAAAAATAATAAGTGAAAAATGTCAAAAATAGGTAAAATAGGCTAAATGCACTGGAAAAGGATTCTGATGGATTTTGATGGATTCTGATGGGAATGCTTACGATCATGCTGAGTGCAACCAGAGGATATGCATCTACACTAAGTGACTGGGCATGCACGGTCTGCGAACACTCACAAAAGTGCCAGATCACTTCCTATTCTAGACTGACTTGACTGAACTGAACCCTTGTCATGCTGTAGCTTGTTCACGGACACATAGGGTTGGATGTGTCACGTGACATAGGACCATTGTATCAGCATTTGTGCAAGCAAGTACTTGCTCTGGCAATAGAGCAAGGGAGCCCTTGAGGGTGGTTGGGACTTGTCATGCAGTGTTGTCTCTCTTTTCTCTCTCTTTGCCTTTCTCCTTCATTGTGTTGAGTTCAATGTCTCTTTTCAAGTGAAATAAAGTAACTTTGTGTTTGTGCGGAATACTAGATCCAAGCTAAATCCTTAAATAATTCCGCTGCATCCGACAATTGGAGAACAATGCGTCTAGTAGTCAAGGTCCAAGGACTCTAATGACCCTCCGAGAGCAGGAGAATGCTCTGAAAAGTCTTTTTCGTATGGTGAGGTTTTTGAGAAAGATGATGGAGCAAGAGAATTGGATTGTCCTCAACTACATTGAAGCAGTGCCAGACTCACTGGTACTGATGTATGCGATCCCTATGAAGGATGAGGAGGTACCCAGATTCTATCCAGCCCTCTATCGCACTTACAATGAACCCACTGATCGTATGAGATACATCAGAATAGTGAATTAGATTCGGGAATGGTATTAGCAAAGCAAGGTGCTATGGGTGGCTTGGAAATTTGTGTTCAATGATACAAAACAGAAAAGCACAGCATTTGAATTGAAAGATGATCTGGTCAATTTTCAAGGAATGATGAACCAGTGGAGAGGCCAGATTAGTTTACTGATTAAATACACAAATGAATTACTGCAGTTGTTGGTAGAAGCCTCTTAAGATTCCTGAAAAGGAATTGGCTAATAATGCCAATTCTGAACCCCAATTCAGCGAAATGACTGAAGTTCTATTCGAAGCTCGCATCGAAGCGCATCAAAGCAAACGGGCCAGATCTAGTAGGGTGGATACACATAGCTTCCATATGTCATAAGTTGGCACGGGCAAGGTTCACTAAAGGCAAGAAGACCCTCTACGATTCTGACACAAAAACTTGGAACGCTCTCACGCCATATGAAATGGAGATACTGACAGAGCAACTGGAGCAGGAAACCATCTATAGATTGATTCAAGAAAAAAAAATGCTGCTTTCAGTGCTCCTCTAGGTCAAGCTCAACCGGGAGTTCTTTAGATGCCACCCTGGGATGTAGCGAAGGGCATACTGAAGAAGGCTCCAGACAAACGACCCCCAAACGCAAACGCTAACATCAGAGGAGAATTTGGAATTTTGGAAATATGCCAAAATTCAAG